>NW_027673128.1:0-97000 GCF_964194105.1 Spermophilus citellus | reverse complement strand
CCAGTTTGGGTGAAAAAATATTTGCTGAGATTTCTGGAGATACTTAATTTTTGGAAGCTTGGCAACCCCTTTCAATGAAAGTGTTTCTCGCCAGTCACTGCTTAGGGCTACATCAAGAGGAAACATAACATAGAGAGAGAACGTGAAACTACTTTACTGTGTGAAGTTTCAAGAAGCTAGCACAAACCGTGTTGGATTTAGAGTTCCAAATACATCTATCAATATAGGAGAAAACAGTGTGAAACGCCAAAATTCAAACTGTTACTGGAAACGAACGCTTCAACATAGAAGAAAGAAATTTGGGGAACCAAGTGGGCTTAGTGTACTGATCATTACCTGAAAGTATCATCCAGTTTGGGTGAAAAAATATTTGCTGAGATTTCTGGAGACTCATAATTTTTGGAAGCTTGGCAACCCCTTTCAATGAAAGTGTTTCTCGCCAGTCACTGCTTAGGGCTACATCAAGAGGAAACATAACATAGAGAACGTGAAACTACTTTATTGTGTAAAGTTTCACGAAGCTAGCACAAACCGTGTTGGATTTAGAGTTCCAAATACATCTATCAATATAGGAGAAAACAGTGTGAAACGCCAAAATTCAAACTGTTACTGGAAACGAACGCTTCAACATAGAAGAACGAAATTTGGGGAACCAAGTGGGCTTAGTGTACTGAACATTACCAGAAAGTATCATCCCGTTTGGGTGAAAAAATATTTGCTGAGATTTCTGGAGACTCGTAATTTTTGGAAGCTTGGCAACCCCTTTCAATGAAAGTGTTTCTCGCCAGTCACTGCTTAGGGCTACTTCAAGAGAAAACATAACATAGAGACAGAATGTGAAACTACTTTACTGTGTGAAGTTTCAAGAAGCTAGCACTAACCGTGTAGGGTTTAGAGTTCCAAATACATCTATCTATATAGGAGAAAACAGTGTGAAACGCCAAAATTCAAACTGTTACTGGAAATGAACGCTTCAACATAGAAGAACAAAATTTGGGGAACCAAGTGGGCTTAGTGTACTGATCATTACCTGAAAGTATCTTCCAGTTTGGGTGAAAAAATAATTGCTGAGATTTCTGGAGATTCTTAATTTTTGGAAGCTTGGCAACCCCTTTCAATGAAAGTGTTTCTCGCCACTCACTGCTTAGGGCTACATCAAGAGGAAAAAAAACATAGAGAGAGAACTTGAAACTACTTTATTGTGTCAAGTTTCAAGGAGCTAGCACAAACCGTGTTGGATTTAGAATTCCAAATACATATATCAATAGAGGGGAAAACAGTGTGAAACGCCAAAATTCAAACAGTTACTGGAAACGAACGCTTCAACATAGAAGAACGAAATTTGGGGAACCAAGTGGGCTTAGTGTACTGAACATTACCAGAAAGTATCATCCAGTTTGGGTGAAAAAATATTTGCTGAGATTTCTGGAGATTCTTAATTTTTGGAAGCTTGTCAACCCCTTTCAATGAAAGTGGTTCTCGCCAGTCACTGCTTAGGGCTACATCAAGAGGAAACAAAACATAGAGATAGATGTTGAGACTACTTTATTGTGTCAAGTTTCAAGAAGCTAGCACAAACCGTGTTGGATTTAGAGTTCCAAATACATCTATCAATATAGGAGAAAACAGTGTGAAACGCCAAAATTCAAACTGTTACTGGAAACGAACGCTTCAACATAGAAGAACGAAATTTGGGGAACCAAGTGGGCTTAGTGTACTGATCATTACCTGAAAGTATCATCCAGTTTGGGTGAAAAAATATTTGCTGAGATTTCTGGAGACTCGTAATTTTTGGAAGCTTGGCAACCCCTTTCAATGAAAGTGTTTCTCGCCAGTCACTGCTTAGGGCTACATCAGGAGGAAACATAACATAGAGAGAGAACGTGAAACTACTTTACTGTGTGAAGTTTCAAGAAGCTAGCACAAACCGTGTTTGATTTAGAGTTCCAAATACATCTATCAATATAGGAGAAAACAGTGTGAAACGCCAAAATTCAAACTGTTACTGGAAACGAACGCTTCAACATAGAAGAACGAAATTTGGGGAACCAAGTTGGCTTAGTGTACTGATCATTACCTGAAAGGATCATAAAGTTTGGGTGAAAAAATATTTGCTGAGATTTCTGGAGACTCGTAATTCTTGGAAGCTTGGCAACCCCTTTCAATGAAAGTGTTTCTCGCCAGTCACTGCTTAGGGCTACATCAAGAGGAAACATAACATAGAGAGAGAACGTGAAACTACTTTATTGTGTGAAGTTTCACGAAGCTAGCACAAACCGTGTTGGATTTAGAGTTCCAAATACATCTATCAATATAGGAGAAAACAGTGTGAAACGCCAAAATTCAAACTGTTACTGGAAACGAACGCTTCAACATAGAAGAACGAAATTTGGGGAACCAAGTGGGGTTAGTGTACTGAACATTACCAGAAAGTATCATCCAGTTTGGGTGAAAAAATATTTGCTGAGATTTCTGGAGACTCGTAATTTTTGGAAGCTTGGCAACCCCTTTCAATGAAAGTGTTTCTCGCCAGTCACTGCTTAGGGCTACATCAAGAGAAAACATAACATAGAGACAGAACGTGAAACTACTTTATTGTGTGAAGTTTCAAGAAGCTAGCATAAACCGTGTTGGATTTAGAGTTTCAAATACATCTATCAATATAGGAGAAAACAGTGTGAAACGCCAAAATTCAAACTGTTACTGGAAACGAACGCTTCAACATAGAAGAACGAAATTTGGGGAACCATGTGGGCTTAGTGTGCTGATCATTACCTGAAAGTATCATCCAGTTTGGGTGAAAAAATATTTGCTGAGATTTCTGGAGATTCTTAATTTTTGGAAGCTTGGCAACCCCTTTCAATGAAAGTGTTTCTCGCCACTCACTGCTTAGGGCTACATCAAGAAGAAAAGAAACATAGAGATAGAACTTGAAACTACTTTATTGTGTCAAGTTTCAAGGAGCTAGCACAAACCGTGTTGGATTTAGAGTTCCATATACATCTATCAATATAGGAGAAAACAGTGTGAAACGCCAAAATTCAAACTGTTACTGGAAACGAACGCTTCAACATAGAAGAACGAAATTTGGGGAACCAAGTGGGCTTAGTGTACTGATCATTACCTGAAAGTATCATCCAGTTTGGGTGAAAAAATATTTGCTGAGATTTCTGGAGATACTTAATTTTTGGAAGCTTGGCAACCCCTTTCAATGAAAGTGTTTCTCGCCAGTCACTGCTTAGGGCTACATCAAGAGGAAACATAACATAGAGAGAGAACGTGAAACTACTTTACTGTGTGAAGTTTCAAGAAGCTAGCACAAACCGTGTTGGATTTAGAGTTCCAAATACATCTATCAATATAGGAGAAAACAGTGTGAAACGCCAAAATTCAAACTGTTACTGGAAACGAACGCTTCAACATAGAAGAAAGAAATTTGGGGAACCAAGTGGGCTTAGTGTACTGATCATTACCTGAAAGTATCATCCAGTTTGGGTGAAAAAATATTTGCTGAGATTTCTGGAGACTCATAATTTTTGGAAGCTTGGCAACCCCTTTCAATGAAAGTGTTTCTCGCCAGTCACTGCTTAGGGCTACATCAAGAGGAAACATAACATAGAGAACGTGAAACTACTTTATTGTGTAAAGTTTCACGAAGCTAGCACAAACCGTGTTGGATTTAGAGTTCCAAATACATCTATCAATATAGGAGAAAACAGTGTGAAACGCCAAAATTCAAACTGTTACTGGAAACGAACGCTTCAACATAGAAGAACGAAATTTGGGGAACCAAGTGGGCTTAGTGTACTGAACATTACCAGAAAGTATCATCCCGTTTGGGTGAAAAAATATTTGCTGAGATTTCTGGAGACTCGTAATTTTTGGAAGCTTGGCAACCCCTTTCAATGAAAGTGTTTCTCGCCAGTCACTGCTTAGGGCTACTTCAAGAGAAAACATAACATAGAGACAGAATGTGAAACTACTTTACTGTGTGAAGTTTCAAGAAGCTAGCACTAACCGTGTAGGGTTTAGAGTTCCAAATACATCTATCTATATAGGAGAAAACAGTGTGAAACGCCAAAATTCAAACTGTTACTGGAAATGAACGCTTCAACATAGAAGAACAAAATTTGGGGAACCAAGTGGGCTTAGTGTACTGATCATTACCTGAAAGTATCTTCCAGTTTGGGTGAAAAAATAATTGCTGAGATTTCTGGAGATTCTTAATTTTTGGAAGCTTGGCAACCCCTTTCAATGAAAGTGTTTCTCGCCACTCACTGCTTAGGGCTACATCAAGAGGAAAAAAAACATAGAGAGAGAACTTGAAACTACTTTATTGTGTCAAGTTTCAAGGAGCTAGCACAAACCGTGTTGGATTTAGAGTTCCAAATACATGTATAAATATAGGAGAAAACAGTGTGAAACGCCAAAATTCAAACTGTTACTGGAAACAAACGCTTCAACATAGAAGAACGAAATTTGGGGAACCAAGTGGGCTTCGTGTACTGATCATTACCTGAAAGTATCATCCAGTTTGGGTGAAAAAATATTTGCTGAGATTTCTGGAGATACTTAATTTTTGGAAGCTTGGCAACCCCTTTCAATGAAAGTGTTTCTCGCCAGTCACTGCTTAGGGCTACATCAAGAGGAAACATAACATAGAGAGAGAACGTGAAACTACTTTACTGTGTGAAGTTTCAAGAAGCTAGCACAAACCGTGTTGGATTTAGAGTTCCAAATACATCTATCAATATAGGGGAAAACAGTGTGAAACGCCAAAATTCAAACTGTTACTGGAAACGAACGCTTCAACATAGAAGAACGAAATTTGGGGAACCAACTGGGCTTAGTGTACTGATCATTACCTGAAAGTATCATCCAGTTTGGGTGAAAAAATATTTGCTGAGATTTCTGGAGACTCGTTATTTTTGGAAGCTTGGCAACCCCTTTCAATGAAAGTGTTTCTCGCCAGTCACTGCTTAGGGCTACATCAAGAGGAAACAAAACATAGAGACAGAACTTGAAACTACTTTATTGTGTCAAGTTTCAAGGAGCTAGCACAAACCGTGTTGGATTTAGAGTTCCAAATACATCTATCAATATAGGAGAAAACAATGTGAAACGCCAAAATTCAAACTGTTACTGGAAAGGAACGCTTCAACATAGAAGAACGAAATTTGGGGAACCAAGTGGGCTTCGTGTACTGATCATTACCTGAAAGTATCATCCAGTTTGGGTGAAAAAATATTTGCTGAGATTTCTGGAGATACTTAATTTTTGGAAGCTTGGCAACCCCTTTCAATGTAAGTGTTTCTCGCCAGTCACTGCTTAGGGCTACATCAAGAGGAAACATAACATAGAGAGAGAACGTGAAACTACTTTACTGTGTGAAGTTTCAAGAAGCTAGCACAAACCGTGTTGGATTTAGAGTTCCAAATACGTCTATCAATATAGGGGAAAACAGTGTGAAACGCCAAAATTCAAACTGTTACTGGAAACGAACGCTTCAACATAGAAGAACGAAATTTGGGGAACCAACTGGGCTTAGTGTACTGATCATTACCTAAAAGTATCATCCAGTTTGGGTGAAAAAATATTTGCTGAGATTTCTGGAGACTCGTTATTTTTGGAAGCTTGGCAACAGCTTTCAATGAAAGTGTTTCTCGCCAGTCACTGCTTAGGGCTACATCAAGAGGAAACAAAACATAGAGACAGAACTTGAAACTACTTTATTGTGTCAAGTTTCAAGGAGCTAGCACAAACCGTGTTGGATTTAGAGTTCCAAATACATCTATCAATATAGGAGAAAACAGTGTGAAACGCCAAAATTCAAACTGTTACTGGAAACGAACGCTTCAACATAGAAGAACGAAATTTGGGGAACCCAGTGGGCTTCGTGTACTGATCATTACCTGAAAGTATCATCCAGTTTGGGTGAAAAAATATTTGCTGAGATTTCTGGAGATACTTAATTTTTGGAAGCTTGGCAACCCCTTTCAATGTAAGTGTTTCTCGCCAGTCACTGCTTAGGGCTACATCAAGAGGAAACATAACATAGAGAGAGAACGTGAAACTACTTTACTGTGTGAAGTTTGAAGAAGCTAGCACAAACCGTGTTGGATTTAGAGTTCCAAATACATATATCAATAGAGGGGAAAACAGTGAGAAACGCCAAAATTCAAACAGTTACTGGAAACGAACGCTTCAACATAGAAGAACGAAATTTGGGGAACCAAGTGGGCTTAGTGTACTGATCATTACCTGAAAGTATCATCCAGTTTGGGTGAAAAAATATTTGCTGAGATTTCTGGAGACTCGTTATTTTTGGAAGCTTGGCAACCCCTTTCAATGAAAGTGTTTCTCGCCAGTCACTGCTTAGGGCTACATCAAGAGGAAACAAAACATAGAGAGAGAACGTGAAACTACTTTATTGTGTGAAGTTTCACGAAGCTAGCACAAACCGTGTTGGATTTAGAGTTCCAAATACATCTATCAATATAGGAGAAAACAGTGTGAAACGCCAAAATTCAAACTGTTACTGGAAACGAATGCTTCAACATAGAAGAACGAAAATTGGGGAACCAAGTGGGCTTAGTGTACTGAACATTACCAGAAAGTATCATCCAGTTTGGGTGAAAAAATATTTGCTGAGATTTCTGGAGATTCTTAATTTTTGGAAGCTTGGCAACCCCTTTCAATGAAAGTGGTTCTCGCCAGTCACTGCTTAGGGCTACATCAAGAGGAAACAAAACATAGAGATAGATGTTGAGACTACTTTATTGTGTCAAGTTTCAAGAAGCTAGCACAAACCGTGTTGGATTTAGAGTTCCAAATACATCTATCAATATAGGAGAAAACAGTGTGAAACGCCAAAATTCAAACTGTTACTGGAAACGAACGCTTCAACATAGAAGAACGAAATTTGGGGAACCAAGTGGGCTTAGTGTACTGATCATTACCTGAAAGTATCATCCAGTTTGGGTGAAAAAATATTTGCTGAGATTTCTGGAGACTCGTAATTTTTGGAAGCTTGGCAACCCCTTTCAATGAAAGTGTTTCTCGCCAGTCACTGCTTAGGGCTACATCAGGAGGAAACATAACATAGAGAGAGAACGTGAAACTACTTAATTGTGTGAAGTTTCAAGAAGCTAGCACATACTGTGTAGGATTTAGGGTTCCAAATACATCTATCAATATAGGAGAAAACAGTGTGAAACGCCAAAATTCAAACTGTTACTGGAAATGAACGCTTCAACATAGAAGAACGAAATTTGGGGAACCAAGTGGGCTTAGTGTACTGATCATTACCTGAAGTTATAATCCAGTTTGGGTGAAAAAATATTTGCTGAGATTTCTGGAGATTCTTAATTTTTGGAAGCTTGGCCACCCCTTTCAATGAAAGTGTTTCTCGCCAGTCACTGCTTAGGGAGACATCAAGAGGAAACATAACATAGAGAGAGAACGTGAAACTACTTTATTGTGTCAAGTTTCAAGGAGCTAGCACAAACCGTGTTGGATTTAGAGTTAAAAATACATCTATCAATATAGGAGAAAACAGTGTGAAACGCCAAATTTCAAACTGTTACTGGAAACGAACGCTTCAATATAGAAGAACGAAATTTGGGGAACCAAGTGGGCTTAGTGTACTGATCATTACCTGAAAGTATCATCCAGTTTGGGTGAAAAAATATTTGCTGAGATTTCTGGGGACTCGTAATTTTTGGAAGCTTGGCAACCCCTTTCAATGAAAGTGTTTCTCGCCAGTCACTGCTTAGGGCTACATCAAGAGGAAACATAACATAGAGAGAGAACGTGAAACTACTTTACTGTGTGAAGTTTCAAGGAGCTAGCACAAACCGTGTTGGATTTAGAGTTAAAAATACATCTATCAATATAGGAGAAAACAGTGTGAAACGCCAAATTTCAAACTGTTACTGGAAACGAACGCTTCAATATAGAAGAACGAAATTTGGGGAACCAAGTGGGCTTAGTGTACTGATCATTACCTGAAAGTATCATCCAGTTAGGGTGAAAAAATATTTGCTGAGATTTCTGGAGACTCGTAATTTTTGGAAGCTTGGCAACCCCTTTCAATGAAAGTGTTTCTCGCCAGTCACTGCTTAGGGCTACATCAAGAGGAAACATAACATAGAGAGAGAATGTGAAACTACTTTACTGTGTGAAGTTTCAAGAAGCTAGCACAAACCGTGTTGGATTTAGAGTTCCAAATACATCTATCAATATAGGGGAAAACAGTGTGAAATGCCAAAATTCAAACTGTTACTGGAAACGAACGCATCAACATAGAAGAACGAAATTTGGGGAACCAAGTGGGCTTCGTGTACTGATCATTACCTGAAAGTATCATCCAGTTTGGGTGAAAAAATATTTGCTGAGATTTCTGGAGATACTTAATTTTTGGAAGCTTGGCAACCCCTTTCAATGAAAGTGTTTCTCGCCAGTCACTGCTTAGGGCTACATCAAGAGGAAACAAAACATAGAGATAGAACTTGAAACTACTTTATTGTGTCAAGTTTCAAGGAGATAGCACAAACCGTGTTGGATTTAGAGTTCCATATACATCTATCAATATAGGAGAAAACAGTGTGAAACGCCAAAATTCAAACTGTTACTGGAAACGAACGCTTCAACATTGAAGAACGAAATTTGGGGAACCAAGTGGGCTTCGTGTACTGATCATTACCTGAAAGTATCATCCAGTTTGGGTGAAAAAATATTTGCTGAGATTTCTGGAGATACTTAATTTTTGGAAGCTTGGCAACCCCTTTCAATGAAAGTGTTTCTCGCCAGTCACTGCTTAGGGCTACATCAAGAGGAAACATAACATAGAGAGAGAACGTGAAACTACTTTACTGTGTCAAGTTTCAAGGAGCTACCACAAACCGTGTTGGATTTAGAGTTCCAAATACATCTATCAATATAGGAGAAAACAGTGTGAAACGCCAAAATTCAAACTGTTACTGGAAACGAACGCTTCAACATAGAAGAACGAAATTTGGGGAACCAAGTGGGCTTCGTGTACTGATCATTACCTGAAAGTATCATCCAGTTTGGGTGAAAAAATATTTGCTGAGATTTCTGGAGACTCGTAATTTTTGGAAGCTTGGCAACCCCTTTCAATGAAAGTGTTTCTCGCCAGTCACTGCTTAGGGCTACATCAAGAGGAAACATAACATAGAGAGAGAACGTGAAACTACTTTACTGTGTGAAGTTTCAAGAAGCTAGCACAAACCGTGTTGGATTTAGAGTTCCAAATACATCTATCAATATAGGAGAAAACAGTGTGAAACGCCAAAATTCAAACTGTTACTGGAAACGAACTCTTCAACATAGAAGAACGAAATTTGGGGAACCAAGTTGGCTTAGTGTACTGATCATTACCTGAAAGGATCATAAAGTTTGGGTGAAAAAATATTTGCTGAGATTTCTGGAGACTCGTAATTTTTGGAAGCTTGGCAACCCCTTTCAATGAAAGTGTTTCTCGCCAGTCACTGCTTAGGGCTACATCAAGAGGAAACATAACATCGAGAGAGAACGTGAAACTACTTTATTGTGTGAAGTTTCACGAAGCTAGCACAAACCGTGTTGGATTTAGAGTTCCAAATACATCTATCAATATAGGAGAAAACAGTGTGAAACGCCAAAATTCAAACTGTTACTGGAAACGAACGCTTCAACATAGAATAACGAAATTTGGGGAACCAAGTGGGGTTAGTGTACTGAACATTACCAGAAAGTATCATCCAGTTTGGGTGAAAAAATATTTGCTGAGATTTCTGGAGACTCGTAATTTTTGGAAGCTTGGCAACCCCTTTCAATGAAAGTGTTTCTCGCCAGTCACTGCTTAGGGCTACATCAAGAGAAAACATAACATAGAGACAGAACGGGAAACTACTTTACTGTGTGAAGTTTCAAGTAGCTAGCACAAACCGTGTTGGATTTAGAGTTCCAAATACATCTATCAATATAGGAGAAAACAGTGTGAAACGACAAACTTCAAACTGTTACTGGAAACGAACGCTTCAACATAGAAGAACGAAATTTGGGGAACCATGTGGGCTTAGTGTACTGATCATTACCTGAAAGTATCATCCAGTTTGTGTGAAAAAATATTTGCTGAGATTTCTGGAGATTCTTAATTTTTGGAAGCTTGGCAACCCCTTTCAATGAAAGTGTTTCTCGCCACTCACTGCTTAGGGCTACATCAAGAGGAAAAAAAACATAGAGATAGAACTTGAAACTACTTTATTGTGTCAAGTTTCAAGGAGCTAGCACAAACCGTGTTGGATTTAGAGTTCCATATACATCTATCAATATAGGAGAAAACAGTGTGAAACGCCAAAATTCATACTGTTACTGGAAACGAACGCTTCAACATAGAAGAACGAAATTTGGGGAACCAAGTGGGCTTAGTGTACTGATCATTACCTGAAAGTATCATCCAGTTTGGGTGAAAAAATATTTGCTGAGATTTCTGGAGATACTTAATTTTTGGAAGCTTGGCAACCCCTTTCAATGAAAGTGTTTCTCGCCAGTCACTGCTTAGGGCTACATCAAGAGGAAACATAACATAGAGAGAGAACGTGAAACTACTTTACTGTGTGAAGTTTCAAGAAGCTAGCACAAACCGTGTTGGATTTAGAGTTCCAAATACATCTATCAATATAGGAGAAAACAGTGTGAAACGCCAAAATTCAAACTGTTACTGGAAACGAACGCTTCAACATAGAAGAACGAAATTTGGGGAACCAAGTGGGCTTAGTGTACTGATCATTACCTGAAAGTATCATCCAGTTTGGGTGAAAAAATATTTGCTGAGATTTCTGGAGACTCGTAATTTTTGGAAGCTTGGCAACCCCTTTCAATGAAAGTGTTTCTCGCCAGTCACTGCTTAGGGCTACATCAAGAGGAAACATAACATAGAGAGAGAACGTGAAACTACTTTATTGTGTGAAGTTTCACGAAGCTAGCACAAACCGTGTTGGATTTAGAGTTCCAAATACATCTATCAATATAGGAGAAAACAGTGTGAAACGCCAAAATTCAAACTGTTACTGGAAACGAACACTTCAACATAGAAGAACGAAATTTGGGGAACCAAGTTGGCTTAGTGTACTGATCATTACCTGAAAGGATCATAAAGTTTGGGTGAAAAAATATTTGCTGAGATTTCTGGAGACTCGTAATTCTTGGAAGCTTGGCAACCCCTTTCAATGAAAGTGTTTCTCGACAGTCACTGCTTAGGGCTACATCAAGAGGAAAAGAAACATAGAGATAGAACTTGAAACTACTTTATTGTGTCAAGTTTCAAGGAGCTAGCACAAACCGTGTTGGATTTAGAGTTCCATATACATCTATCAATATAGGAGAAAACAGTGTGAAACGCCAAAATTCAAACTGTTACTGGAAACGAACGCTTCAACATAGAAGAACGAAATTTGGGGAACCAAGTGGGCTTAGTGTACTGATCATTACCTGAAAGTATCATCCAGTTTGGGTGAAAAAATATTTGCTGAGATTTCTGGAGACTCGTAATTTTTGGAAGCTTGGCAACCCCTTTCAATGAAAGTGTTTCTCGCCAGTCACTGCTTAGGGCTACATCAAGAGGAAACATAACATAGAGAGAGAACGTGAAACTACTTTATTGTGTGAAGTTTCACGAAGCTAGCACAAACCGTGTTGGATTTAGAGTTCCAAATACATCTATCAATATAGGAGAAAACAGTGTGAAACGCCAAAAATCAAACTGTTACTGGAAACGAACGCTTCAACATAGAAGAATGAAATTTGGGGAACCAAGTGGGCTTAGTGTACTGAACATTACCAGAAAGTATCATCCAGTTTGGGTGAAAAAATATTTGCTGAGATTTCTGGAGACTCGTAATTTTTGGATGCTTGGCAACCCCTTTCAATGAAAGTGTTTCTCGCCAGTCACTGCTTAGGGCTACATCAAGAGAAAACATAACATAGAGACAGAACGTGAAACTACTTTACTGTGTGAAGTTTCAAGAAGCTAGCACAAACCGTGTTGGGTTTAGAGTTCCAAATACATCTATCAATATAGGAGAAAACAGTGTGAAACGCCAAAATTCAAACTGTTACTGGAAATGAACGCTTCAACATAGAAGAACAAAATTTGGGGAACCAAGTGGGCTTAGTGTACTGATCATTACCTGAAAGTATCATCCAGTTTGGGTGAAAAAATATTTGCTGAGATTTCTGGAGATTCTTAATTTTTGGAAGCTTGGCAACCCCTTTCAATGAAAGTGTTTCTCGCCACTCACTGCTTAGGGCTACATCAAGAGGAAACAAAACATAGAGATAGATGTTGAGACTACTTTATTTTGTCAAGTTTCAAGAAGCTAGCACAAACCGTGTTGGATTTAGAGTTCCAAATACATCTATCAATATAGGAGAAAACAGTGTGAAACGCCAAAATTCAAACTGTTACTGGAAACGAATGCTTCAACATAGAAGAACGAAATTTGGGGAACCAAGTGGGCTTAGTGTACTGATCATTACCTGAAAGTATCATCCGGTTTGGGTGAAAAAATATTTGCTGAGATTTCTGGAGACTCGTAATTTTTGGAAGCTTGGCAACCCCTTTCAATGAAAGTGTTTCTCGCCAGTCACTGCTTAGGGCTACATCAGGAGGAAACATAACATAGAGAGAGAACGTGAAACTACTTAATTGTGTGAAGTTTCAAGAAGCTAGCACATACTGTGTTGGATTTAGAGTTCCAAATACATCTATCAATATAGGAGAAAACAGTCTGAAACGCCAAAATTCAAACTGTTACTGGAAACGAACGCTTCAACATAGAAGAACGAAATTTGGGGAACCAAGTGGGCTTAGTGTACTGATCATTACCTGAAGTTATAATCCAGTTTGGGTGAAAAAATATTTGCTGAGATTTCTGGAGATTCTTAATTTTTGGAAGCTTGGCCACCCCTTTCAATGAAAGTGTTTCTCGCCAGTCACTGCTTAGGGCTACATCAAGAGGAAACAAAACATAGAGATAGAACTTGAAACTACTTTATTGTGTCAAGTTTCAAGGAGCTAGCACAAACCGTGTTGGATTTAGAGTTCCAAATACATCTATCAATATAGGAGAAAACAGTGTGAAACGCCAAAATTCAAACTGTTACTGGAAACGAACGCTTCAACATAGATGAATGAAATTTTGGGAACCAAGTGGGCTTAGTGTACTGATCATTACCTGAAAGTATCATCCAGTTTGGGTGAAAAAATATTTGCTGAGATTTCTGGAGACTCGTAATTTTTGGAAGCTTGGCAACCCCTTTCAATGAAAGTGTTTCTCGCCAGTCACTGCTGAGGGCTACATCAAGAGGAAACAAAACATAGACATAGAACATGAAACTACTTTATTGTGTCAAGTTTCAAGGTGCTAGCACAAACCGTGTTGGATTTAGAGTTCCAAATACATCTATCAATATAGGAGAAAACAGTGTGAAACGCCAAAATTCAAACTGTTACTGGAAACGAACGCTTCAACATAGAAGAACGAAATTTGGGGAACCAAGTGGGCTTAGGGTACTGATCATTACCTGAAAGTATCATCCAGTTTGGGTGAAAAAATATTTGCTGAGATTTCTGGAGACTCGTAATTTTTGGAAGCTTGGCAACCCCTTTCAATGAAACTTTTTCTCGCCAGTCACTGCTTAGGGCTACATCAAGAGGAAACAAAACATAGAGATAGAACTTGAAACTACTTTAATTTGTCAAGTTTCAAGGAGCTAGCACAAACCGTGTTGGATTTAGAGTTCCAAATACATCTATCAATATAGGAGAAAACAGTGTGAAACGCCAAAATTCAAAGTGTTACTGGAAACGAACGCTTCAACATAGAAGAACGAAATTTGGGGAACCAAGTGGGCTTAGTGTACTGAACATTACAGAAAGTATCATCCAGTTTGAGTGAAAAAATATTTGCTGAGATTTCTGGAGACTCGTAATTTTTGGAAGCTTGGCAACCCCTTTCAATGAAACTGTTTCTCGCCAGTCACTGCTTAGGGCTACATCAAGAGGAAACATAACATAGAGACAGAACGTGAATCTACTTTACTGTGTGAAGTTTCAAGAAGCTAGCACAAACCGTGTTGGATTTAGAGTTCCAAATACATCTATCAATATAGGAGAAAACAGTGTGAAACGCCAAAATTCAAACTGTTACTGGAAACGAACGCTGCAACATAGAAGAACGAAATTTGGGGAACCAAGTGGGCTTAGTGTACTGATCATTTCCTGAAAGTATCATCCAGTTTGGGTGAAAAAATATTTGCTGAGATTTCTGGAGATACTTAATTTTTGGAAGCTTGGCAACGCCTTTCAATGAAAGTGTTTCTCGCCAGTCACTGCTTAGGGCTACATCAAGAGGAAACATAACATAGAGAGAGAACGTGAAACTACTTTACTGTGTGAAGTTTCAAGAAGCTAGCACAAACCGTGTTGGATTTAGAGTTCCAAATACATCTATCAATATAGGGGAAAACAGTGTGAAACGCCAAAATTCAAACTGTTACTGGAAACGAACGCTTCAACATAGAAGAACGAAATTTGGGGAACCAACTGGGCTTAGTGTACTGATCATTACCTGAAAGTATCATCCAGTTTGGGTGAAAAAATATTTGCTGAGATTTCTGAAGACTCGTTATTTTTGGAAGCTTGGCAACCCCTTTCAATGAAAGTGTTTCTCGCCAGTCACTGCTTAGGGCTACATCAAGAGGAAACAAAACATAGAGACAGAACTTGAAACTACTTTATTGTGTCAAGTTTCAAGGAGCTAGCAGAAACCGTGTTGGATTTAGAGTTCCAAATACATCTATCAATATAGGAGAAAACAGTGTGAAACGCCAAAATTCAAACTGTTACTGGAAACGAACGCTTCAACATAGAAGAACGAAATTTGGGGAACCAAGTGGGCTTCGTGTACTGATCATTACCTGAAAGTATCATCCAGTTTGGGTGAAAAAATATTTGCTGAGATTTCTGGAGGTACTTAATTTTTGGAAGCTTGGCAACCCCTTTCAATGTAAGTGTTTCTCGCCAGTCACTGCTTAGGGCTACATCAAGAGGAAACATAACATACAGAGAGAACGTGAAACTACTGTACTGTGTGAAGTTTCAAGAAGGTAGCACAAACCGTGTTGGATTTAGAGTTCCAAATACATATATCAATATAGGGGAAAACAGTGTGAAACGCCAAAATTCAAACAGTTACTGGAAACGAACGCTTCAACATAGAAGAACGAAATTTGGGGAACCAAGTGGGCTTAGTGTACTGATCATTACCTGAAAGTATCATCCAGTTTGGGTGAAAAAATATTTGCTGAGATTTCTGGAGACTCGTTATTTTTGGAAGCTTGGCAACCCCTTTCAATGAAAGTGTTTCTCGCCAGTCACTGCTTAGTGCTACATCAAGAGGAAACAAAACATAGAGAGAGAACGTGAAACTACTTTATTGTGTGAAGTTTCACGAAGCTAGCACAAACCGTGTTGGATTTAGAGTTCCAAATACATCTATCAATATAGGAGAAAACAGTGTGAAACGCCAAAATTCAAACTGTTACTGGAAACGAACGCTTCAACATAGAAGAACGAAATTTGGGGAACCAAGTGGGCTTAGTGTACTGATCATTACCTGAAGGTATAATCCAGTTTGGGTGAAAAAATATTTGCTGAGATTTCTGGAGATTCTTAATTTTTGGAAGCTTGGCAACCCCTTTCAATGAAAGTGTTTCCCGCCAGTCACTGCTTAGGGCTACATCAAGAGGAAACAAAACATAGAGATAGAACTTGAAACTACTTTATTGTGTCAAGTTTCAAGGAGCTAGCACAAACCGTGTTCGATTTAGAGTTAAAAATACATCTATCAATATAGGAGAAAACAGTGTGAAACGCCAAAATTCAAACTGTTACTGGAAACGAACGCTTCAATATAGAAGAACGAAATTTGGGGAACCAAGTGGGCTTAGTGTACTGATCATTACCTGAAAGTATCATCCAGTTTGGGTGAAAAAATATTTGCTGAGATTTCTGGAGACTCGTAATTTTTGGAAGCTTGGCAACCCCTTTCAATGAAAGTGTTTCTCGCCAGTCACTGCTTAGGGCTACATCAAGAGGAAACATAACATAGAGAGAGAACGTGAAACTACTTTACTGTGTGAAGTTTCAAGAAGCTAGCACAAACCGTGTTGGATTTAGAGTTCCAAATACATCTATCAATATAGGAGAAAACAGTGTGAAACGCCAAAATTCAAACTGTTACTGGAAATGAACGCTTCAACATAGAAGAACGAAATTTGGGGAACCAAGTGGGCTTAGTGTACTGATCATTACCTGAAGGTATCATCCAGTTTGGGTGAAAAAATATTTGCTGAGATTTCTGGAGATTCTTAATTTTTGGAAGCTTGGCAACCCCTTTCAATGAAAGTGTTTCTCGCCACTCACTGCTTAGGGCTACATCAAGAGGAGAAAAAACATAGAGAGAGAACTTGAAACTACTTTATTGTGTCAAGTTTCAAGGAGCTAGCACAAACCGTGTTGGATTTAGAGTTCCATATACATCTATCAATATAGGAGAAAACAGTGTGAAACGCCAAAATTCAAACTGTTACTGGAAACGAACGCTTCAATATAGAAGAACGAAATTTGGGGAACCAAGTGGGCTTCGTGTACTGATCATTACCTGAAAGTATCATCCAGTTTGGGTGAAAAAATATTTGCTGAGATTTCTGGAGACTCGTAATTTTTGGAAGCTTGGCAACCCCTTTCAATGAAAGTGTTTCTCGCCAGTCACTGCTTAGGGCTACATCAAGAGAAAACATAACATAGAGAGAGAACGTGAAACTACTTTACTGTGTGAAGTTTCAAGAAGCTAGCACAAACCGTGTTGGATTTAGAGTTCCAAATACATCTATCAACATAGGAGAAAACAGTGTGAAACGCCAAAATTCAAACTGTTACTGGAAACGAACGCTTCTACATAGAAGAACGAAATTTGGGGAACCAAGTTGGCTTAGTGTACTGATCATTACCTGAAAGGATCATAAAGTTTGGGTGAAAAAATATTTGCTGAGATTTCTGGAGACTCGTAATTCTTGGAAGTTTGGCAACCCCTTTCAATGAAAGTGTTTCTCGCCAGTCACTGCTTAGGGCTACATCAAGAGGAAACATAACATAGAGAGAGAACGTGAAACTACTTTATTGTGTGAAGTTTCACGAAGCTAGCACAAACCGTGTTGGATTTAGAGTTCCAAATACATCTATCAATATAGGAGAAAACAGTGTGAAACGCCAAAATTCAAACTGTTACTGGAAACGAACGCTTCAACATAGAAGAACGAAATTTGGGGAACCATGTGGGCTTAGTGTACTGATCATTACCTGAAAGTATCATCCAGTTTGGGTGAAAAAATATTTGCTGAGATTTCTGGAGATTCTTAATTTTTGGAAGCTTGGCAACCCCTTTCAATGAAAGTGTTTCTCGCCACTCACTGCTTAGGGCTACATCAAGAGGAAAAGAAACATAGAGATAGAACTTGAAACTACTTTATTGTGTCAAGTTTCAAGGAGCTAGCACAAACCGTGTTGGATTTAGAGTTCCATATACATCTATCAATATAGGAGAAAACAGTGTGAAATGCCAAAATTCAAACTGTTACTGGAAACGAATGCTTCAACATAGAAGAACGAAATTTGGGGAACCAAGTGGGCTTAGTGTAGTGATCATTACCTGAAAGTATCATCCAGTTTGGGTGAAAAAATATTTGCTGAGATTTCTGGAGATACTTAATTTTTGGAAGCTTGGCAACCCCTTTCAATGAAAGTGTTTCTCGCCAGTCACTGCTTAGGGCTACATCAAGAGGAAACATAACATAGAGAGAGAACGTGAAACTACTTTACTGTGTGAAGTTTCAAGAAGCTAGCACAAACCGTGTTGGATTTAGAGTTCCAAATACATCTATCAATATAGGAGAAAACAGTGTGAAACGCCAAAATTCAAACTGTTACTGGAAACGAACGCTTCAACATAGAAGAACGAAATTTGGGGAACCAAGTGGGCTTAGTGTACTGATCATTACCTGAAAGTATCATCCAGTTTGGGTGAAAAAATATTTGCTGAGATTTCTGGAGACTCGTAATTTTTGGAAGCTTGGCAACCCCTTTCAATGAAAGTGTTTCTCGCCAGTCACTGCTTAGGGCTACATCAAGAGGAAACATAACATCGAGAGAGAACGTGAAACTACTTTATTGTGTGAAGTTTCACGAAGCTAGCACAAACCGTGTTGGATTTAGAGTTCCAAATACATCTATCAATATAGGAGAAAACAGTGTGAAACGCCAAAATTCAAACTGTTACTGGAAACGAACGCTTCAACATAGAAGAACGAAATTTGGGGAACCAAGTGGGCTTAGTGTACTGAACATTACCAGAAAGTATCATCCCGTTTGGGTGAAAAAATATTTGCTGAGATTTCTGGAGACTCGTAATTTTTGGAAGCTTGGCAACCCCTTTCAATGAAAGTGTTTCTCGCCAGTCACTGCTTAGGGCTACATCAAGAGAAAACATAACATAGAGACAGAATGTGAAACTACTTTACTGTGTGAAGTTTCAAGAAGCTAGCACTAACCGTGTTGGGTTTAGAGTTCCAAATACATCTATCAATATAGGAGAAAACAGTGTGAAACGCCAAAATTCAAACTGTTACTGGAAATGAACGCTTCAACATAGAAGAACAAAATTTGGGGAACCAAGTGGGCTTAGTGTACTGATCATTACCTGAAAGTATCATCCAGTTTGGGTGAAAAAATAATTGCTGAGATTTCTGGAGATTCTTAATTTTTGGAAGCTTGGCAACCCCTTTCAATGAAAGTGTTTCTCGCCACTCACTGCTTAGGGCTACATCAAGAGGAAAAAAAACATAGAAATAGAACTTGAAACTACTTTATTGTGTCAAGTTTCAAGGAGCTAGCACAAACCGTGTTGGATTTAGAGTTCCATATACATCTATCAATATGGGAGAAAACAGTGTGAAACGCCAAAATTCAAACTGTTACTGGAAACGAACGCTTCAACATAGAAGAACGAAATTTGGGGAACCAAGTGGGCTTCGTGTACTGATCATTACCTGAAAGTATCATCCAGTTTGGGTGAAAAAATATTTGCTGAGATTTCTGGAGATACTTAATTTTTGGAAGCTTGGCAACCCCTTTCAATGAAAGTGTTTCTCGCCAGTCACTGCTTAGGGCTACATCAAGAGGAAACATAACATAGAGAGAGAACGTGAAACTACTTTACTGTGTGAAGTTTCAAGAAGCTAGCACAAACCGTGTTGGATTTAGAATTCCAAATACATCTATCAATATAGGAGAAAACAGTGTGAAATGCCAAAATTCAAACTGTTACTGGAAACGAACGCTTCAACATAGAAGAACAAAATTTGGGGAACCAAGTGGGCTTTGTGTAATGAACATTACCAGAAAGTATCATCCAGTTTGGGTGAAAAAATATTTGCTGAGATTTCTGGAGACTCGTAATTTTTGGAAGCTTGGCAACCCCTTTCAATGAAAGTGTTTCTCGCCAGTCACTGCTTAGGGCTACATCAAGAGGAAACATAACATAGAGAGAGAACGTGAAACTACTTTATTGTGTGAAGTTTCACGAAGCTAGCACAAACCGTGTTGGATTTAGAGTTCCAAATACATGTATAAATATAGGAGAAAACACTGTGAAACGCCAAAATTCAAACTGTTACTGGAAACGAATGCTTCAACATAGAAGAACGAAATTTGGGGAACCAAGTGGGCTTCGTGTACTGATCATTACCTGAAAGTATCATCCAGTTTGGGTGAAAAAATATTTGCTGAGATTTCTGGAGATACTTAATTTTTGGAAGCTTGGCAACCCCTTTCAATGAAAGTGTTTCTCGCCAGTCACTGCTTAGGGCTACATCAAGAGGAAACATAACATAGAGAGAGAACGTGAAACTACTTTACTGTGTGAAGTTTCAAGAAGCTAGCACTAACCGTGTTGGGTTTAGAGTTCCAAATACATCTATCAATATAGGAGAAAACAGTGTGAAACGCCAAAATTCAAACTGTTACTGGAAATGAACGCTTCAACATAGAAGAACAAAATTTGGGGAACCAAGTGGGCTTAGTGTACTGATCATTACCTGAAAGTATCATCCAGTTTGGGTGAAAAAATAATTGCTGAGATTTCTGGAGATTCTTAATTTTTGGAAGCTTGGCAACCCCTTTCAATGAAAGTGTTTCTCGCCACTCACTGCTTAGGGCTACATCAAGAGGAAAAAAAAAACATAGAGATAGAACTTGAAACTACTTTATTGTGTCAAGTTTCAAGGAGCTAGCACAAACCGTGTTGGATTTAGAGTTCCATATACATCTATCAATATAGGAGAAAACAGTGTGAAACGCCAAAATTCAAACTGTTACTGGAAACGAACGCTTCAACATAGAAGAACGAAATTTGGGGAACCAAGTGGGCTTCGTGTACTGATCATTACCTGAAAGTATCATCCAGTTTGGGTGAAAAAATATTTGCTGAGATTTCTGGAGATACTTAATTTTTGGAAGCTTGGCAACCCCTTTCAATGAAAGTGTTTCTCGCCAGTCACTGCTTAGGGCTACATCAAGAGGAAACAAAACATAGAGATAGAACTTGAAACTACTTTTTTGTGTCAAGTTTCAAGAAGCTAGCACAAACCGTGTTGGATTTAGAGTTCCATATACATCTATCAATATGGGAGAAAACAGTGTGAAACGCCAAAATTCAAACTGTTACTGGAAACGAACGCTTCAACATAGAAGAACGAAATTTGGGGAACCATGTGGGCTTAGTGTATTGATCATTACCTGAAAGTATCATCCAGTTTGGGTGAAAAAATATTTGCTGTGATTTCTGGAGATACTTAATTTTTGGAAGCTTGGCAACCCCTTTCAATGAAAGTGTTTCTCGCCAGTCACTGCTTAGGGCTACATCAAGAGGAAACATAACATAGAGAGAGAACGTGAAACTACTTTACTGTGTGAAGTTTCAAGAAGCTAGCACAAACCGTGTTGGATTTAGAGTTCCAAATACATCTATCAATATAGGAGAGAACAGTGTGAAATGCCAAAATTCAAACTGTTACTGGAAACGAACGCTTCAACATAGAAGAACGAAATTTGGGGAACCAAGTGGGCTTAGTGTACTGAACATTACCAGAAAGTATCATCCAGTTTGGGTGAAAAAATATTTGCTGAGATTTCTGGAGACTCGTAATTTTTGGAAGCTTGGCAACCCCTTTCAATGAAAGTGTTTCTCGCCAGTCACTGCTTAGGGCTACATCAAGAGGAAACATAACATAGAGAGAGAACGTAAACTACTTTATTGTGTGAAGTTTCACGAAGCTAGCACAAACCGTGTTGGATTTAGAGTTCCAAATACATCTATCAATATAGGAGAAAACAGTGTGAAACGCCAAAATTCAAACTGTTACTGGAAACGAACGCTTCAACATAGAAGAACGAAATTTGGGGAAACAAGTGGGCTTCGTGTACTGATCATTACCTGAAAGTATCATCCAGTTTGGGTGAAAAAATATTTGCTGAGATTTCTGGAGATACTTAATTTTTGCAAGCTTGGCAACCCCTTTCAATGAAAGTGTTTCTTGCCAGTCACTGCTTAGGGCTACATCAAGAGGAAACATAACATAGAGAGAGAACGTGAAACTACTTTACTGTGTGAAGTTTCAAGAAGCTAGCACAAACCGTGTTGGATTTAGAGTTCCAAATACATCTATCAATATAGGGGAAAACAGTGTGAAACGCCAAAATTCAAACTGTTACTGGAAACGAACGCTTCAACATAGAAGAACGAAATTTGGGGAACCAACTGGGCTTAGTGTACTGATCATTACCTGAAAGTATCATCCAGTTTGGTTGAAAAAATATTTGCTGAGATTTCTGGAGACTCGTTATTTTTGGAAGCTTGGCAACCCCTTTCAATGAAAGTGTTTCTCGCCACTCACTGCTTAGGGCTACATCAAGAGGAAACAAAACATAGAGACAGAACTTGAAACTACTTTATTGTGTCAAGTTTCAAGGAGCTAGCACAAACCGTGTTGGATTTAGAGTTCCAAATACATCTATCAATATAGGAGAAAACAGTGTGAAACGCCAAAATTCAAACTGTTACTGGAAACGAACGCTTCAACATAGAAGAACGAAATTTGGGGAACCAAGTGGGCTTCGTGTACTGATCATTACCTGAAAGTATCATCCAGTTTGGGTGAAAAAATATTTGCTGAGATTTCTGGAGATACTTAATTTTTGGAAGCTTGGCAACCCCTTTCAATGTAAGTGTTTCTCGCCAGTCACTGCTTAGGGCTACATCAAGAGGAAACATAACATAGAGAGAGAACGTGAAACTACTTTACTGTGTGAAGTTTGAAGAAGCTAGCACAAACCGTGTTGGATTTAGAGTTCCAAATACATATATCAATAGAGGGGAAAACAGTGTGAAACGCCAAAATTCAAACAGTTACTGGAAACGAACGCTTCAACATAGAAGAACGAAATTTGGGGAACCAAGTGGGCTTAGTGTACTGATCATTACCTGAAAGTATCATCCAGTTTGGGTGAAAAAATATTTGCTGAGATTTCTGGAGACTCGTTATTTTTGGAAGCTTGGCAACCCCTTTCAATGAAAGTGTTTCTCGCCAGTCACTGCTTAGGGCTACATCAAGAGGAAACAAAACATAGAGATAGTTGTTGAGACTACTTTATTGTGTCAAGTTTCAAGAAGCTAGCACAAACCGTGTTGGATTTAGAGTTCCAAATACATCTATCAATATAGGAGAAAACAGTGTGAAACGCCAAAATTCAAACTGTTACT
Source organism: Spermophilus citellus (assembly GCF_964194105.1). Lineage (NCBI taxonomy): Eukaryota > Metazoa > Chordata > Mammalia > Rodentia > Sciuridae > Spermophilus > Spermophilus citellus. The sequence continues at coordinate 74,057 of NW_027673128.1, read as the reverse complement.
GGAAACGAACGCTTCAACATAGAAGAACGAAATTTGGGGAACCAAGTGGGCTTAGTGTACTGATCATTACCTGAAAGTATCATCCAGTTTGGGTGAAAAAATATTTGCTGAGATTTCTGGAGACTCGTAATTTTTGGAAGCTTGGCAACCCCTTTCAATGAAAGTGTTTCTCGCCAGTCACTGCTTAGGGCTACATCAGGAGGAAACATAACATAGAGAGAGAACGTGAAACTACTTTACTGTGTGAAGTTTCAAGAAGCTAGCACAAACCGTGTTGGATTTAGAGTTCCAAATACATCTATCAATATAGGAGAAAACAGTGTGAAACGCCAAAATTCAAACTGTTACTGGAAACGAACGCTTCAACATAGAAGAACGAAATTTTGGGAACCAAGTTGGCTTAGTGTACTGATCATTACCTGAAAGGATCATAAAGTTTGGGTGAAAAAATATTTGCTGAGATTTCTGGAGACTCGTAATTCTTGGAAGCTTGGCAACCCCTTTCAATGAAAGTGTTTCTCGCCAGTCACTGCTTAGGGCTACATCAAGAGGAAACATAACATAGAGAGAGAACGTGAAAATACTTTATTGTGTGAAGTTTCACGAAGCTAGCACAAACCGTGTTGGATTTAGAGTTCCAAATACATCTATCAATATAGGAGAAAACAGTGTGAAACGCCAAAATTCAAACTGTTACTGGAAACGAACGCTTCAACATAGAAGAACAAAATTTGGGGAACCAAGTGGGGTTAGTGTACTGAACATTACCAGAAAGTATCATCCAGTTTGGGTGAAAAAATATTTGCTGAGATTTCTGGAGACTCGTAATTTTTGGAAGCTTGGCAACACCTTTCAATGAAAGTGTTTCTCGCCAGTCACTGCTTAGGGCTACATCAAGAGAAAACATAACATAGAGACAGAACGTGAAACTACTTTACTGTGTGAAGTTTCAAGAATCTAGCACAAACCGTGTTGGATTTAGAGTTCCAAATACATCTATCAATATAGGAGAAAACAGTGTGAAACGCCAAAATTCAAACTGTTACTGGAAACGAACGCTTCAACATAGAAGAACGAAATTTGGGGAACCATGTGGGCTTAGTGTATTGATCATTACCTGAAAGTATCATCCAGTTTGGGTGAAAAAATATTTGCTGAGATTTCTGGAGATTCTTAATTTTTGGAAGCTTGGCAACCCCTTTCAATGAAAGTGTTTCTCGCCACTCACTGCTTAGGGCTACATCAAGAGGAAAAGAAACATAGAGATAGAACTTGAAACTACTTTATTGTGTCAAGTTTCAAGGAGCTAGCACAAACCGTGTTGGATTTAGAGTTCCATTTACATCTATCAATATAGGAGAAAACAGTGTGAAACGCCAAAATTCAAACTGTTACTGGAAACGAACGCTTCAACATAGAAGAACGAAATTTGGGGAACCAAGTGGGCTTCGTGTACTGATCATTACCTGAAAGTATCATCCAGTTTGGGTGAAAAAATATTTGCTGAGATTTCTGGAGATACTTAATTTTTGGAAGCTTGGCAACCCCTTTCAATGAAAGTGTTTCTCGCCAGTCACTGCTTAGGGCTACATCAAGAGGAAACATAACATAGAGAGAGAACGTGAAACTACTTTATTGTGTGAAGTTTCACGAAGCTAGCACAAACCGTGTTGGATTTAGAGTTCCAAATACATCTATCAATATAGGAGAAAACAGTGTGAAACGCCAAAATTCAAACTGTTACTGGAAACGAACGCTTCAACATAGAAGAACGAAATTTGGGGAACCAAGTGGGGTTAGTGTACTGAACATTACCAGAAAGTATCATCCAGTTTGGGTGAAAAAATATTTGCTGAGATTTCTGGAGACTCGTAATTTTTGGAAGCTTGGCAACACCTTTCAATGAAAGTGTTTCTCGCCAGTCACTGCTTAGGGCTACATCAAGAGAAAACATAACATAGAGACAGAACGTGAAACTACTTTACTGTGTGAAGTTTCAAGAATCTAGCACAAACCGTGTTGGATTTAGAGTTCCAAATACATCTATCAATATAGGAGAAAACAGTGTGAAACGCCAAAATTCAAACTGTTACTGGAAACGAACGCTTCAACATAGAAGAACGAAATTTGGGGAACCATGTGGGCTTAGTGTATTGATCATTACCTGAAAGTATCATCCAGTTTGGGTGAAAAAATATTTGCTGAGATTTCTGGAGATTCTTAATTTTTGGAAGCTTGGCAACCCCTTTCAATGAAAGTGTTTCTCGCCACTCACTGCTTAGGGCTACATCAAGAGGAAAAGAAACATATAGATAGAACTTGAAACTACTTTATTGTGTCAAGTTTCAAGGAGCTAGCACAAACCGTGTTGGATTTAGAGTTCCATTTACATCTATCAATATAGGAGAAAACAGTGTGAAACGCCAAAATTCAAACTGTTACTGGAAACGAACGCTTCAACATAGAAGAACGAAATTTGGGGAACCAAGTGGGCTTCGTGTACTGATCATTACCTGAAAGTATCATCCAGTTTGGGTGAAAAAATATTTGCTGAGATTTCTGGAGATACTTAATTTTTGGAAGCTTGGCAACCCCTTTCAATGAAAGTGTTTCTCGCCAGTCACTGCTTAGGGCTACATCAAGAGGAAACATAACATAGAGAGAGAACGTGAAACTAATTTACTGTGTGAAGTTTCAAGAAGCTAGCACAAACCGTGTTGGATTTAGAGTTCCAAATACATCTATCAATATAGGAGAAAACAGTGTGAAACGCCAAAATTCAAACTGTTACTGGAAACGAACGCTTCAACATAGAAGAAATTAATTTGGGGAACCAAGTGGGCTTAGTGTACTGATCATTACCTGAAAGTATCATCCAGTTTGTGTGAAAAAATATTTGCTGAGATTTCTGGAGACTCGTAATTTTTGGAAGCTTGGCAACCCCTTTCAATGAAAGTGTTTCTCGCCAGTCACTGCTTAGGGCTACATCAAGAGGAAACATAACATAGAGAGAGAACGTGAAACTACTTTATTGTGTGAAGTTTCACGAAGCTAGCACAAACCGTGTTGGATTTAGAGTTCCAAATACATCTATCAATATAGGAGAAAACAGTGTGAAACGCCAAAATTCAAACTGTTACTGGAAACGAACGCTTCAACATAGAAGAACGAAATTTGGGGAACCAAGTGGGCTTAGTGTACTGAACATTACCAGAAAGTATCATCCCCTTTGGGTGAAAAAATATTTGCTGAGATTTCTGGAGACTCGTAATTTTTGGAAGCTTGGCAACCCCTTTCAATGAAAGTGTTTCTCGCCAGTCACTGCTTAGGGCTACATCAAGAGGAAACATAACATAGAGAGAGAACGTGAAACTACTTTACTGTGTGAAGTTTCAAGAAGCTAGCACAAACCGTGTTGGATTTAGAGTTCCAAATACATCTATCAATATAGGAGAAAACAGTGTGAAATGCCAAAATTCAAACTGTTACTGGAAACGAACGCTTCAACATAGAAGAACGAAATTTGGGGAACCAAGTGGGCTTTGTGTACTGAACATTACCAGAAAGTATCATCCAGTTTGGGTGAAAAAATATTTGCTGAGATTTCTGGAGACTTGTAATTTTTGGAAGCTTGGCAACCCCTTTCAATGTAAGTGTTTCTCGCCAGTCACTGCTTAGGGCTACATCAAGAGGAAACATAACATAGAGAGAGAACGTGAAACTACTTTACTGTGTGAAGTTTGAAGAAGCTAGCACAAACCGTGTTGGATTTAGAGTTCCAAATACATCTATCAATATAGGAGAAAACAGTGTGAAACGCCAAAATTCAAACTGTTACTGGAAACGAACGCTTCAACATAGAAGAACGAAATTTGGGGAACCATGTGGGCTTAGTGTATTGATCATTACCAGAAAGTATCATCCAGTTTGGGTGAAAAAATATTTGCTGAGATTTCTGGAGACTTGTAATTTTTGGAAGCTTGGCAACCCCTTTCAATGAAAGTGTTTCTCGCCAGTCACTGCTTAGGGCTACATCAAGAGGAAACATAACATAGAGAGAGAACGTGACACTACTTTATTGTGTGAAGTTTCACGAAGCTAGCACAAACCGTGTTGGATTTAGAGTTCCAAATACATGTATAAATATAGGAGAAAACAGTGTGAAACGCCAAAATTCAAACTGTTACTGGAAACGAACGCTTCAACATAGAAGAACGAAATTTGGGGAACCAAGTGGGCTTCGTGTACTGATCATTACCTGAAAGTATCATCCTGTTTGGGTGAAAAAATATTTGCTGAGATTTCTGGAGATACTTAATTTTTGGAAGCTTGGCAACCCCTTTCAATGAAAGTGTTTCTCGCCAGTCACTGCTTAGGGCTACATCAAGAGGAAACATAACATAGAGAGAGAACGTGAAACTACTTTACTGTGTGAAGTTTCAAGAAGCTAGCACTAACCATGTTGGGTTTAGAGTTCCAAATACATCTATCAATATAGGAGAAAACAGTGTGAAACGCCAAAATTCAAACTGTTACTGGAAATGAACGCTTCAACATAGAAGAACAAAATTTGGGGAACCAAGTGGGCTTAGTGTACTGATCATTACCTGAAAGTATCATCCAGTTTGGGTGAAAAAATAATTGCTGAGATTTCTGGAGATTCTTAATTTTTGGAAGCTTGGCAACCCCTTTCAATGAAAGTGTTTCTCGCCACTCACTGCTTAGGGCTACATCAAGAGGAAAAAAAACATAGAGATAGAACTTGAAACTACTTTATTGTGTCAAGTTTCAAGGAGCTAGCACAAACCGTGTTGGATTTAGAGTTCCATATACATCTATCAATATGGGAGAAAACAGTGTGAAACGCCAAAATTCAAACTGTTAGGAAACGAACGCTTCAACATAGAAGAACGAAATTTGGGGAACCAAGTGGGCTTCGTGTACTGATCATTACCTGAAAGTATCATCCAGTTTGGGTGAAAAAATATTTGCTGAGATTTCTGGAGATACTTAATTTTTGGAAGCTTGGCAACCCCTTTCAATGAAAGTGTTTCTCGCCAGTCACTGCTTAGGGCTACATCAAGAGGAAACATAACATAGAGAGAGAACGTGAAACTACTTTATTGTGTGAAGTTTCACGAAGCTAGCACAAACCGTGTTGGATTCAGAGTTCCAAATACATCTATCAATATAGGAGAAAACAGTGTGAAACGCCAAAATTCAAACTGTTACTGGAAACGAACGCTTCATCATAGAAGAACGAAATTTGGGGAACCAAGTGGGCTTCGTGTACTGATCATTACCTGAAAGTATCATCCAGTTTGGGTGAAAAAATATTTGCTGAGATTTCTGGAGATACTTAATTTTTGGAAGCTTGGCAACCCCTTTCAATGAAAGTGTTTCTCGCCAGTCACTGCTTAGGGCTACATCCAGAGGAAACATAACATAGAGAGAGAAAGTGAAACTACTTTACTGTGTGAAGTTTCAAGAAGCTAGCACAAACCGTGTTGGATTTAGAGTTCCAAATACATCTATCAATATAGGGGAAAACAGTGTGAAACGCCAAAATTCAAACTGTTACTGGAAACGAACGCTTCAACATAGAAGAACGAAATTTGGGGAACCAACTGGGCTTAGTGTACTGATCATTACCTGAAAGTATCATCCAGTTTGGGTGAAAAAATATTTGCTGAGATTTCTGGAGACTCGTTATTTTTGGAAGCTTGGCAACCCCTTTCAATGAAAGTGTTTCTCGCCAGTCACTGCTTAGGGCTACATCAAGAGGCAACAAAACATAGAGACAGAACTTGAAACTACTTTATTGTGTCAAGTTTCAAGAAGCTAGCACAAACCGTGTTGGATTTAGAGTTCCAAATACATCTATCAATATAGGAGAAAACAGTGTGAAACGCCAAAATTCAAACTGTTACTGGAAACGAACGCTTCAACATAGAAGAACGAAATTTGGGGAACCAAGTGGGCTTCGTGTACTGATCATTACCTGAAAGTATCATCCAGTTTGGGTGAAAAAATATTTGCTGAGATTTCTGGAGATACTTAATTTTTGGAAGCTTGGCAACCCCTTTCAATGTAAGTGTTTCTCGCCAGTCACTGCTTAGGGCTACATCAAGAGGAAACATAACATAGAGAGAGAACGTGAAACTACTTTACTGTGTGAAGTTTGAAGAAGCTAGCACAAACCGTGTTGGATTTAGAGTTTCAAATACATATATCAAAAGAGGGGAAAACAGTGTGAAACGCCAAAATTCAAACAGTTACTGGAAACGAACGCTTCAACATAGAAGAACGAAATTTGGGGAACCAAGTGGGCTTAGTGTACTGATCATTACCTGAAAGTATCATCCAGTTTGGGTGAAAAAATATTTGCTGAGATTTCTGGAGACTCGTAATTTTTGGAAGCTTGGCAACACCTTTCAATGAAAGTGTTTCTCGCCAGTCACTGCTTAGGGCTACATCAAGAGAAAACATAACATAGAGACAGAACCTGAAACTACTTTACTGTGTGAAGTTTCAAGAAGCTAGCACAAACCGTGTTGGATTTAGAGTTCCAAATACATCTATCAATATAGGAGAAAACAGTGTGAAACGCCAAAATTCAAACTGTTACTGGAAACGAACGCTTCAACATAGAAGAACGAAATTTGGGGAACCATGTGGGCTTAGTGTACTGATCATTACCTGAAAGTATCATCCAGTTTGGGTGAAAAAATATTTGCTGAGATTTCTGGAGATTCTTAATTTTTGGAAGCTTGGCAACCCCTTTCAATGAAAGTGTTTGTCGCCACTCACTGCTTAGGGCTACATCAAGAGGAAAAGAAACATAGAGATAGAACTTGAAACTACTTTATTGTGTCAAGTTTCAAGGAGCTAGCGCAAACCGTGTTGGATTTAGAGTTCCATATACATCTATCAATATAGGAGAAAACAGTGTGAAACGCCAAAATTCAAACTGTTACTGGAAACGAACGCTTCAACATAGAAGAACGAAATTTGGGGAACCAAGTGGGCTTAGTGTACTGATCATTACCTGAAAGTATCATCCAGTTTGGGTGAAAAAATATTTGCTGAGATTTCTGGAGATACTTAATTTTTGGAAGCTTGGCAACCCCTTTCAATGAAAGTGTTTCTCGCCAGTCACTGCTTAGGGCTAAATCAAGAGGAAACATAACATAGAGAGAGAACGTGAAACTACTTTACTGTGTGAAGTTTCAAGAAGCTAGCACAAACCGTGTTGGATTTAGAGTTCCAAATACATCTATCAATATAGGAGAAAACAGTGTGAAACGCCAAAATTCAAACTGTTACTGGAAACGAACGCTTCAACATAGAAGAAAGAAATTTGGGGAACCAAGTGGGCTTAGTGTACTGATCATTACCTGAAAGTATCATCCAGTTTGGGTGAAAAAATATTTGCTGAGATTTCTGGAGACTCGTAATTTTTGGAAATTGGCAACCCCTTTCAATGAAAGTGTTTCTCGCCAGTCACTGCTTAGGGCTACATCAAGAGGAAACATAACATAGAGAGAGAACGTGAAACTACTTTATTGTGTGAAGTTTCACGAAGCTAGCACAAACCGTGTTGGATTTAGAGTTCCAAATACATCTATCAATATAGGAGAAAACAGTGTGAAACGCCAAAATTCAAACTGTTACTGGAAACGAACGCTTCAACATAGAAGAACGAAATTTGGGGAACCAAGTGGGCTTAGTGTACTGAACATTACCAGAAAGTATCATCCCCTTTGGGTGAAAAAATATTTGCTGAGATTTCTGGAGACTCGTAATTTTTGGAAGCTTGGCAACCCCTTTCAATGAAAGTGTTTCTCGCCACTCACTGCTTAGGGCTACATCAAGAGGAAACATAACATAGAGAGAGAACGTGAAACTACTTTATTGTGTCAAGTTTCAAGGAGCTAGCACAAACCGTGTTGGATTTAGAGTTCCAAATACATGTATAAATATAGGAGAAAACAGTGTGAAACGCCAAAATTCAAACTGTTACTGGAAACGAACGCTTCAACATAGAAGAACGAAATTTGGGGAACCAAGTGGGCTTCGTGTACTGATCATTACCTGAAAGTATCATCCAGTTTGGGTGAAAAAATATTTGCTGAGATTTCTGGAGATACTTAATTTTTGGAAGCTTGGCAACCCCTTTCAATGAAAGTGTTTCTCGCCAGTCACTGCTTAGGGCTACATCAAGAGGAAACATAACATAGAGAGAGAACGTGAAACTACTTTACTGTGTGAAGTTTCAAGAAGCTAGCACAAACCGTGTTGGATTTAGAGTTCCAAATACATCTATCAATATAGGGGAAAACAGTGTGAAACGCCAAAATTCAAACTGTTACTGGAAACGAACGCTTCAACATAGAAGAACGAAATTTGGGGAACCAACTGGGCTTAGTGTACTGATCATTACCTGAAAGTATCATCCAGTTTGGGTGAAAAAATATTTGCTGAGATTTCTGGAGACTCGTTATTTTTGGAAGCTTGGCAACCCCTTTCAATGAAAGTGTTTCTCGCCAGTCACTGCTTAGGGCTACATCAAGAGGAAACAAAACATAGAGACAGAACTTGAAACTACTTTACTGTGTGAAGTTTCAAGAAGCTAGCACAAACCGTGTTGGATTTAGAGTTCCAAATACATCTATCAATATAGGAGAAAACAGTGTGAAACGCCAAAATTCAAACTGTTACTGGAAACGAACGCTTCAACATAGAAGAACGAAATTTGGGGAACCAATTGGGCTTCGTGTACTGATCATTACCTGAAAGTATCATCCAGTTTGGGTGAAAAAATATTTGCTGAGATTTCTGGAGACTCGTAATTTTTGGAAGCTTGGCAACCCCTTTCAATGTAAGTGTTTGTCGCCAGTCACTGCTTAGGGCTACATCAAGAGGAAACATAACATAGAGAGAGAACGTGAAACTACTTTACTGTGTGAAGTTTGAAGAAGCTAGCACAAACCGTGTTGGATTTAGAGTTCCAAATACATATATCAATAGAGGGGAAAACAGTGTGAAACGCCAAAATTCAAACAGTTACTGGAAACGAACGCTTCAACATAGAAGAACGAAATTTGGGGAACCAAGTGGGCTTAGTGTACTGATCATTACCTGAAAGTATCATCCAGTTTGGGTGAAAAAATATTTGCTGAGATTTCTGGAGACTCGTTATTTTTGGAAGCTTGGCAACCCCTTTCAATGAAAGTGTTTCTCGCCAGTCACTGCTTAGGGCTACATCAAGAGGCAACAAAACATAGAGAGAGAACGTGAAACTACTTTATTGTGTGAAGTTTCACGAAGCTAGCACAAACCGTGTTGGATTTAGAGTTCCAAATACATCTATCAATATAGGAGAAAACAGTGTGAAACGCCAAAATTCAAACTGTTACTGGAAACGAATGCTTCAACATAGAAGAACGAAATTTGGGGAACCAAGTGGGCTTAGTGTACTGAACATTACCAGAAAGTATCATCCAGTTTGGGTGAAAAAATATTTGCTGAGATTTCTGGAGACTCGTAATTCTTGGAAGCTTGGCAACCCCTTTCAATGAAAGTGGTTCTCGCCAGTCACTGCTTAGGGCTACATCAGGAGGAAACATAACATAGAGAGAGAACGTGAAACTACTTTACTGTGTGAAGTTTCAAGAAGCTAGCACAAACCGTGTTGGATTTATAGTTCCAAATACATCTATCAATATAGGAGAAAACAGTGTGAAACGCCAAAATTCAAACTGTTACTGGAAACGAACGCTTCAACATAGAAGAACGAAATTTGGGGAACCAAGTTGGCTTAGTGTACTGATCATTACCTGAAAGGATCATAAAGTTTGGGTGAAAAAATATTTGCTGAGATTTCTGGAGACTCGTAATTCTTGGAAGCTTGGCAACCCCTTTCAATGAAAGTGTTTCTCGCCAGTCACTGCTTAGGGCTACATCAAGAGGAAACATAACATAGAGAGAGAACGTGAAACTACTTTATTGTGTGAAGTTTCACGAAGCTAGCACAAACCGTGTTGGATTTAGAGTTCCAAATACATCTATCAATATAGGAGAAAACAGTGTGAAACCTAAAAATTCAAACTGTTACTGGAAACGAACGCTTCAACATAGAAGAACGAAATTTGGGGAACCAAGTGGGGTTAGTGTACTGAACATTACCAGAAAGTATCATCCAGTTTGGGTGAAAAAATATTTGCTGAGATTTCTGGAGACTCGTAATTTTTGGAAGCTTGGCAACCCCTTTCAATGAAAGTGTTTCTCGCCAGTCACTGCTTAGGGCTACATCAAGAGGAAACATAACATAGAGAGAGAACGTGAAACTACTTTATTGTGTGAAGTTTCACGAAGCTAGCACAAACCGTGTTGGATTTAGAGTTCCAAATACATCTATCAATATAGGAGAAAACAGTGTGAAACGCCAAAATTCAAACTGTTACTGGAAACGAACGCTTCAACATAGAAGAACGAAATTTGGGGAACCAAGTGGGCTTAGTGTACTGAACATTACCAGAAAGTATCATCCCCTTTGGGTGAAAAAATATTTGCTGAGATTTCTGGAGACTCGTAATTTTTGGAAGCTTGGCAACCCCTTTCAATGAAAGTGTTTCTCGCCAGTCACTGCTTAGGGCTACATCAAGAGAAAACATAACATAGAGACAGAATGTGAAACTACTTTACTGTGTGAAGTTTCAAGAAGCTAGCACTAACCGTGTTGGATTTAGAGTTCCAAATACATCTATCAATATAGGAGAAAACAGTGTGAAACGCCAAAATTCAAACTGTTACTGGAAACGAACGCTTCAACATAGAAGAACGAAATTTGGGGAACCAAGTGGGCTTCGTGTACTGATCATTACCTGAAAGTATCATCCAGTTTGGGTGAAAAAATATTTGCTGAGATTTCTGGAGATACTTAATTTTTGGAAGCTTGGCAACCCCTTTCAATGAAAGTGTTTCTCGCCAGTCACTGCTTAGGGCTACATCAAGAGGAAACATAACATAGAGAGAGAACGTGAAACTACTTTACTGTGTGAAGTTTCAAGAAGCTAGCACAAACCGTGTTGGATTTAGAGTTCCAAATACATCTATCAATATAGGGGAAAACAGTGTGAAACGCCAAAATTCAAACTGTTACTGGAAACGAACGCTTCAACATAGAAGAACGAAATTTGGGGAACCAACTGGGCTTAGTGTACTGATCATTACCTGAAAGTATCATCCAGTTTGGGTGAAAAAATATTTGCTGAGATTTCTGGAGACTCGTTATTTTTGGAAGCTTGGCAACCCCTTTCAATGAAAGTGTTTCTCGCCAGTCACTGCTTAGGGCTACATCAAGAGGAAACAAAACATAGAGACAGAACTTGAAACTACTTTACTGTGTGAAGTTTCAAGAAGCTAGCACAAACCGTGTTGGATTTAGAGTTCCAAATACATCTATCAATATAGGAGAAAACAGTGTGAAACGCCAAAATTCAAACTGTTACTGGAAACGAACGCTTCAACATAGAAGAACGAAATTTGGGGAACCAATTGGGCTTCGTGTACTGATCATTACCTGAAAGTATCATCCAGTTTGGGTGAAAAAATATTTGCTGAGATTTCTGGAGACTCGTAATTTTTGGAAGCTTGGCAACCCCTTTCAATGTAAGTGTTTGTCGCCAGTCACTGCTTAGGGCTACATCAAGAGGAAACATAACATAGAGAGAGAACGTGAAACTACTTTACTGTGTGAAGTTTGAAGAAGCTAGCACAAACCGTGTTGGATTTAGAGTTCCAAATACATATATCAATAGAGGGGAAAACAGTGTGAAACGCCAAAATTCAAACAGTTACTGGAAACGAACGCTTCAACATAGAAGAACGAAATTTGGGGAACCAAGTGGGCTTAGTGTACTGATCATTACCTGAAAGTATCATCCAGTTTGGGTGAAAAAATATTTGCTGAGATTTCTGGAGACTCGTTATTTTTGGAAGCTTGGCAACCCCTTTCAATGAAAGTGTTTCTCGCCAGTCACTGCTTAGGGCTACATCAAGAGGCAACAAAACATAGAGAGAGAACGTGAAACTACTTTATTGTGTGAAGTTTCACGAAGCTAGCACAAACCGTGTTGGATTTAGAGTTCCAAATACATCTATCAATATAGGAGAAAACAGTGTGAAACGCCAAAATTCAAACTGTTACTGGAAACGAATGCTTCAACATAGAAGAACGAAATTTGGGGAACCAAGTGGGCTTAGTGTACTGAACATTACCAGAAAGTATCATCCAGTTTGGGTGAAAAAATATTTGCTGAGATTTCTGGAGACTCGTAATTCTTGGAAGCTTGGCAACCCCTTTCAATGAAAGTGGTTCTCGCCAGTCACTGCTTAGGGCTACATCAGGAGGAAACATAACATAGAGAGAGAACGTGAAACTACTTTACTGTGTGAAGTTTCAAGAAGCTAGCACAAACCGTGTTGGATTTATAGTTCCAAATACATCTATCAATATAGGAGAAAACAGTGTGAAACGCCAAAATTCAAACTGTTACTGGAAACGAACGCTTCAACATAGAAGAACGAAATTTGGGGAACCAAGTTGGCTTAGTGTACTGATCATTACCTGAAAGGATCATAAAGTTTGGGTGAAAAAATATTTGCTGAGATTTCTGGAGACTCGTAATTCTTGGAAGCTTGGCAACCCCTTTCAATGAAAGTGTTTCTCGCCAGTCACTGCTTAGGGCTACATCAAGAGGAAACATAACATAGAGAGAGAACGTGAAACTACTTTATTGTGTGAAGTTTCACGAAGCTAGCACAAACCGTGTTGGATTTAGAGTTCCAAATACATCTATCAATATAGGAGAAAACAGTGTGAAACGGCAAAATTCAAACTGTTACTGGAAACGAACGCTTCAACATAGAAGAACGAAATTTGGGGAACCAAGTGGGGTTAGTGTACTGAACATTACCAGAAAGTATCATCCAGTTTGGGTGAAAAAATATTTGCTGAGATTTCTGGAGACTCGTAATTTTTGGAAGCTTGGCAACCCCTTTCAATGAAAGTGTTTCTCGCCAGTCACTGCTTAGGGCTACATCAAGGGGAAACATAACATAGAGAGAGAACGTGAAACTACTTTATTGTGTGAAGTTTCACGAAGCTAGCACAAACCGTGTTGGATTTAGAGTTCCAAATACATCTATCAATATAGGAGAAAACAGTGTGAAACGCCAAAATTCAAACTGTTACTGGAAACGAACGCTTCAACATAGAAGAACGAAATTTGGGGAACCAAGTGGGCTTAGTGTACTGAACATTACCAGAAAGTATCATCCCCTTTGGGTGAAAAAATATTTGCTGAGATTTCTGGAGACTCGTAATTTTTGGAAGCTTGGCAACCCCTTTCAATGAAAGTGTTTCTCGCCAGTCACTGCTTAGGGCTACATCAAGAGAAAACATAACATAGAGACAGAATGTGAAACTACTTTACTGTGTGAAGTTTCAAGAAGCTAGCACTAACCGTGTTGGGTTTAGAGTTCCAAATACATCTATCAATATAGGAGAAAACAGTGTGAAACGCCAAAATTCAAACTGTTACTGGAAATGAACGCTTCAACATAGAAGAACAAACTTTGGGGAACCAAGTGGGCTTAGTGTACTGATCATTACCTGAAAGTATCATCCAGTTTGGGTGAAAAAATAATTGCTGAGATTTCTGGAGATTCTTAATTTTTGGAAGCTTGACAACCCCTTTCAATGAAAGTGTTTCTCGCCACTCACTGCTTAGGGCTACATCAAGAGGAAAAAAAACATAGAGATAGAACTTGAAACTACTTTATTGTGTCAAGTTTCAAGGAGCTAGCACAAACAGTGTTGGATTTAGAGTTCCATATACATCTATCAATATGGGAGAAAACAGTGTGAGACGCCAAAATTCAAACTGTTACTGGAAACGAACGCTTCAACATAGAAGAACGAAATTTGGGGAACCAAGTGGGCTTCGTGTACTGATCATTACCTGAAAGTATCATCCAGTTTGGGTGAAAAAATATTTGCTGAGATTTCTGGAGATACTTAATTTTTGGAAGCTTGGCAACCCCTTTCAATGAAAGTGTTTCTCGCCAGTCACTGCTTAGGGCTACATCAAGAGAAAACATAACATAGAGACAGAATGTGAAACTACTTTACTGTGTGAAGTTTCAAGAAGCTAGCACTAACCGTGTTGGATTTAGAGTTCCAAATACATCTATCAATATAGGAGAAAACAGTGTGAAACGCCAAAATTCAAACTGTTACTGGAAACGAACGCTTCAACATAGAAGAACGAAATTTGGGGAACCAAGTGGGCTTCGTGTACTGATCATTACCTGAAAGTATCATCCAGTTTGGGTGAAAAAATATTTGCTGAGATTTCTGGAGATACTTAATTTTTGGAAGCTTGGCAACCCCTTTCAATGAAAGTGTTTCTCGCCAGTCACTGCTTAGGGCTACATCAAGAGGAAACATAACATAGAGAGAGAACGTGAAACTACTTTACTGTGTGAAGTTTCAAGAAGCTAGCACAAACCGTGTTGGATTTAGAGTTCCAAATACATCTATCAATATAGGGGAAAACAGTGTGAAACGCCAAAATTCAAACTGTTACTGGAAACGAACGCTTCAACATAGAAGAACGAAATTTGGGGAACCAACTGGGCTTAGTGTACTGATCATTACCTGAAAGTATCATCCAGTTTGGGTGAAAAAATATTTGCTGAGATTTCTGGAGACTCGTTATTTTTGGAAGCTTGGCAACCCCTTTCAATGAAAGTGTTTCTCGCCAGTCACTGCTTAGGGCTACATCAAGAGGAAACAAAACATAGAGACAGAACTTGAAACTACTTTACTGTGTGAAGTTTCAAGAAGCTAGCACAAACCGTGTTGGATTTAGAGTTCCAAATACATCTATCAATATAGGAGAAAACAGTGTGAAACGCCAAAATTCAAACTGTTACTGGAAACGAACGCTTCAACATAGAAGAACGAAATTTGGGGAACCAATTGGGCTTCGTGTACTGATCATTACCTGAAAGTATCATCCAGTTTGGGTGAAAAAATATTTGCTGAGATTTCTGGAGACTCGTAATTTTTGGAAGCTTGGCAACCCCTTTCAATGTAAGTGTTTGTCGCCAGTCACTGCTTAGGGCTACATCAAGAGGAAACATAACATAGAGAGAGAACGTGAAACTACTTTACTGTGTGAAGTTTGAAGAAGCTAGCACAAACCGTGTTGGATTTAGAGTTCCAAATACATATATCAATAGAGGGGAAAACAGTGTGAAACGCCAAAATTCAAACAGTTACTGGAAACGAACGCTTCAACATAGAAGAACGAAATTTGGGGAACCAAGTGGGCTTAGTGTACTGATCATTACCTGAAAGTATCATCCAGTTTGGGTGAAAAAATATTTGCTGAGATTTCTGGAGACTCGTTATTTTTGGAAGCTTGGCAACCCCTTTCAATGAAAGTGTTTCTCGCCAGTCACTGCTTAGGGCTACATCAAGAGGCAACAAAACATAGAGAGAGAACGTGAAACTACTTTATTGTGTGAAGTTTCACGAAGCTAGCACAAACCGTGTTGGATTTAGAGTTCCAAATACATCTATCAATATAGGAGAAAACAGTGTGAAACGCCAAAATTCAAACTGTTACTGGAAACGAATGCTTCAACATAGAAGAACGAAATTTGGGGAACCAAGTGGGCTTAGTGTACTGAACATTACCAGAAAGTATCATCCAGTTTGGGTGAAAAAATATTTGCTGAGATTTCTGGAGACTCGTAATTCTTGGAAGCTTGGCAACCCCTTTCAATGAAAGTGGTTCTCGCCAGTCACTGCTTAGGGCTACATCAGGAGGAAACATAACATAGAGAGAGAACGTGAAACTACTTTACTGTGTGAAGTTTCAAGAAGCTAGCACAAACCGTGTTGGATTTATAGTTCCAAATACATCTATCAATATAGGAGAAAACAGTGTGAAACGCCAAAATTCAAACTGTTACTGGAAACGAACGCTTCAACATAGAAGAACGAAATTTGGGGAACCAAGTTGGCTTAGTGTACTGATCATTACCTGAAAGGATCATAAAGTTTGGGTGAAAAAATATTTGCTGAGATTTCTGGAGACTCGTAATTCTTGGA
The DNA here is from genome assembly GCF_964194105.1 of Spermophilus citellus. NCBI lineage: Eukaryota > Metazoa > Chordata > Mammalia > Rodentia > Sciuridae > Spermophilus > Spermophilus citellus. The sequence goes on along the minus strand of NW_027673128.1, from coordinate 57,868 downwards.
AGCTTGGCAACCCCTTTCAATGAAAGTGTTTCTCGCCAGTCACTGCTTAGGGCTACATCAAGAGGAAACATAACATAGAGAGAGAACGTGAAACTACTTTATTGTGTGAAGTTTCACGAAGCTAGCACAAACCGTGTTGGATTTAGAGTTCCAAATACATCTATCAATATAGGAGAAAACAGTGTGAAACGGCAAAATTCAAACTGTTACTGGAAACGAACGCTTCAACATAGAAGAACGAAATTTGGGGAACCAAGTGGGGTTAGTGTACTGAACATTACCAGAAAGTATCATCCAGTTTGGGTGAAAAAATATTTGCTGAGATTTCTGGAGACTCGTAATTTTTGGAAGCTTGGCAACCCCTTTCAATGAAAGTGTTTCTCGCCAGTCACTGCTTAGGGCTACATCAAGAGGAAACATAACATAGAGAGAGAACGTGAAACTACTTTATTGTGTGAAGTTTCACGAAGCTAGCACAAACCGTGTTGGATTTAGAGTTCCAAATACATCTATCAATATAGGAGAAAACAGTGTGAAACGCCAAAATTCAAACTGTTACTGGAAACGAACGCTTCAACATAGAAGAACGAAATTTGGGGAACCAAGTGGGCTTAGTGTACTGAACATTACCAGAAAGTATCATCCCCTTTGGGTGAAAAAATATTTGCTGAGATTTCTGGAGACTCGTAATTTTTGGAAGCTTGGCAACCCCTTTCAATGAAAGTGTTTCTCGCCAGTCACTGCTTAGGGCTACATCAAGAGAAAACATAACATAGAGACAGAATGTGAAACTACTTTACTGTGTGAAGTTTCAAGAAGCTAGCACTAACCGTGTTGGGTTTAGAGTTCCAAATACATCTATCAATATAGGAGAAAACAGTGTGAAACGCCAAAATTCAAACTGTTACTGGAAATGAACGCTTCAACATAGAAGAACAAACTTTGGGGAACCAAGTGGGCTTAGTGTACTGATCATTACCTGAAAGTATCATCCAGTTTGGGTGAAAAAATAATTGCTGAGATTTCTGGAGATTCTTAATTTTTGGAAGCTTGACAACCCCTTTCAATGAAAGTGTTTCTCGCCACTCACTGCTTAGGGCTACATCAAGAGGAAAAAAAACATAGAGATAGAACTTGAAACTACTTTATTGTGTCAAGTTTCAAGGAGCTAGCACAAACAGTGTTGGATTTAGAGTTCCATATACATCTATCAATATGGGAGAAAACAGTGTGAGACGCCAAAATTCAAACTGTTACTGGAAACGAACGCTTCAACATAGAAGAACGAAATTTGGGGAACCAAGTGGGCTTCGTGTACTGATCATTACCTGAAAGTATCATCCAGTTTGGGTGAAAAAATATTTGCTGAGATTTCTGGAGATACTTAATTTTTGGAAGCTTGGCAACCCCTTTCAATGAAAGTGTTTCTCGCCAGTCACTGCTTAGGGCTACATCAAGAGGAAACATAACATAGAGAGAGAACGTGAAACTACTTTACTGTGTGAAGTTTCAAGAAGCTAGCACAAACCGTGTTGGATTTAGAGTTCCAAATACATCTATCAATATAGGAGAAAACAGTGTGAAATGCCAAAATTCAAACTGTTACTGGAAACGAACGCTTCAACATAGAAGAACGAAATTTGGGGAACCAAGTGGGCTTAGTGTACTGAACATTACCAGAAAGTATCATCCAGTTTGGGTGAAAAAATATTTGCTGAGATTTCTGGAGACTCGTAATTTTTGGAAGCTTGGCAACCCCTTTCAATGAAAGTGTTTCTCGCCAGTCACTGCTTAGGGCTACATCAAGAGGAAACATAACATAGAGAGAGAACGTGAAACTACTTTACTGTGTGAAGTTTGAAGAAGCTAGCACAAACCGTGTTGGATTTAGAGTTCCAAATACATATATCAATAGAGGGGAAAACAGTGTGAAACGCCAAAATTCAAACAGTTACTGGAAACGAACGCTTCAACATAGAAGAACGAAATTTGGGGAACCAAGTGGGCTTAGTGTACTGATCATTACCTGAAAGTATCATCCAGTTTGGGTGAAAAAATATTTGCTGAGATTTCTGGAGACTCGTAATTTTTGGAAGCTTGGCAACACCTTTCAATGAAAGTGTTTCTCGCCAGTCACTGCTTAGGGCTACATCAAGAGAAAACATAACATAGAGACAGAACCTGAAACTACTTTACTGTGTGAAGTTTCAAGAAGCTAGCACAAACCGTGTTGGATTTAGAGTTCCAAATACATCTATCAATATAGGAGAAAACAGTGTGAAACGCCAAAATTCAAACTGTTACTGGAAACGAACGCTTCAACATAGAAGAACGAAATTTGGGGAACCATGTGGGCTTAGTGTACTGATCATTACCTGAAAGTATCATCCAGTTTGGGTGAAAAAATATTTGCTGAGATTTCTGGAGATTCTTAATTTTTGGAAGCTTGGCAACCCCTTTCAATGAAAGTGTTTCTCGCCACTCACTGCTTAGGGCTACATCAAGAGGAAAAGAAACATAGAGATAGAACTTGAAACTACTTTATTGTGTCAAGTTTCAAGGAGCTAGCGCAAACCGTGTTGGATTTAGAGTTCCATATACATCTATCAATATAGGAGAAAACAGTGTGAAACGCCAAAATTCAAACTGTTACTGGAAACGAACGCTTCAACATAGAAGAACGAAATTTGGGGAACCAAGTGGGCTTAGTGTACTGATCATTACCTGAAAGTATCATCCAGTTTGGGTGAAAAAATATTTGCTGAGATTTCTGGAGATACTTAATTTTTGGAAGCTTGGCAACCCCTTTCAATGAAAGTGTTTCTCGCCAGTCACTGCTTAGGGCTAAATCAAGAGGAAACATAACATAGAGAGAGAACGTGAAACTACTTTACTGTGTGAAGTTTCAAGAAGCTAGCACAAACCGTGTTGGATTTAGAGTTCCAAATACATCTATCAATATAGGAGAAAACAGTGTGAAACGCCAAAATTCAAACTGTTACTGGAAACGAACGCTTCAACATAGAAGAAAGAAATTTGGGGAACCAAGTGGGCTTCGTGTACTGATCATTACCTGAAAGTATCATCCAGTTTGGGTGAAAAAATATTTGCTGAGATTTCTGGAGACTCGTAATTTTTGGAAGCTTGGCAACCCCTTTCAATGAAAGTGTTTCTCGCCAGTCACTGCTTAGGGCTACATCAAGAGGAAACATAACATAGAGAGAGAACGTGAAACTACTTTACTGTGTGAAGTTTCAAGAAGCTAGCACAAACCGTGTTGGATTTAGAGTTCCAAATACATCTATCAATATAGGGGAAAACAGTGTGAAACGCCAAAATTCAAACTGTTACTGGAAACGAACGCTTCAACATAGAAGAACGAAATTTGGGGAACCAATTGGGCTTCGTGTACTGATCATTACCTGAAAGTATCATCCAGTTTGGGTGAAAAAATATTTGCTGAGATTTCTGGAGACTCGTAATTTTTGGAAGCTTGGCAACCCCTTTCAATGTAAGTGTTTGTCGCCAATCACTGCTTAGGGCTACATCAAGAGGAAACATAACATAGAGAGAGAACGTGAAACTACTTTACTGTGTGAAGTTTGAAGAAGCTAGCACAAACCGTGTTGGATTTAGAGTTCCAAATACATATATCAATAGAGGGGAAAACAGTGTGAAACGCCAAAATTCAAACTGTTACTGGAAACGAACGCTTCATCATAGAAGAACGAAATTTGGGGAACCAAGTGGGCTTAGTGTACTGATCATTACCTGAAAGTATCATCCAGTTTGGGTGAAAAAATATTTGCTGAGATTTCTGGACACTCGTTATTTTTGGAAGCTTGGCAACCCCTTTCAATGAAAGTGTTTCTCGCCAGTCACTGCTTAGGGCTACATCAAGAGGCAACAAAACATAGAGAGAGAACGTGAAACTACTTTATTGTGTGAAGTTTCACGAAGCTAGCACAAACCGTGTTGGATTTAGACTTCCAAATACATCTATCAATATAGGAGAAAACAGTGTGAAACGCCAAAATTCAAACTGTTACTGGAAACGAATGCTTCAACATAGAAGAACGAAATTTGGGGAACCAAGTGGGCTTAGTGTACTGAACATTACCAGAAAGTATCATCCAGTTTGGGTGAAAAAATATTTGCTGAGATTTCTGGAGACTCGTAATTCTTGGAAGCTTGGCAACCCCTTTCAATGAAAGTGGTTCTCGCCAGTCACTGCTTAGGGCTACATCAGGAGGAAACATAACATAGAGAGAGAACGTGAAACTACTTTACTGTGTGAAGTTTCAAGAAGCTAGCACAAACCGTGTTGGATTTATAGTTCCAAATACATCTATCAATATAGGAGAAAACAGTGTGAAACGCCAAAATTCAAACTGTTACTGGAAACGAACGCTTCAACATAGAAGAACGAAATTTGGGGAACCAAGTTGGCTTAGTGTACTGATCATTACCTGAAAGGATCATAAAGTTTGGGTGAAAAAATATTTGCTGAGATTTCTGGAGACTCGTAATTCTTGGAAGCTTGGCAACCCCTTTCAATGAAAGTGTTTCTCGCCAGTCACTGCTTAGGGCTACATCAAGAGGAAACATAACATAGAGAGAGAACGTGAAACTACTTTATTGTGTGAAGTTTCACGAAGCTAGCACAAACCGTGTTGGATTTAGAGTTCCAAATACATCTATCAATATAGGAGAAAACAGTGTGAAACGCCAAAATTCAAACTGTTACTGGAAACGAACGCTTCAACATAGAAGAACGAAATTTGGGGAACCAAGTGGGGTTAGTGTACTGAACATTACCAGAAAGTATCATCCAGTTTGGGTGAAAAAATATTTGCTGAGATTTCTGGAGACTTGTAATTTTTGGAAGCTTGGCAACCCCTTTCAATGAAAGTGTTTCTCGCCAGTCACTGCTTAGGGCTACATCAAGAGGAAACATAACATAGAGAGAGAACGTGAAACTACTTTATTGTGTGAAGTTTCACGAAGCTAGCACAAACCGTGTTGGATTTAGAGTTCCAAATACATCTATCAATATAGGAGAAAACAGTGTGAAACGCCAAAATTCAAACTGTTACTGGAAACGAACGCTTCAACATAGAAGAACGAAATTTGGGGAACCAAGTGGGCTTAGTGTACTGAACATTACCAGAAAGTATCATCCCCTTTGGGTGAAAAAATATTTGCTGAGATTTCTGGAGACTCGTAATTTTTGGAAGCTTGGCAACCCCTTTCAATGAAAGTGTTTCTCGCCAGTCACTGCTTAGGGCTACATCAAGAGAAAACATAACATAGAGACAGAATGTGAAACTACTTTACTGTGTGAAGTTTCAAGAAGCTAGCACTAACCGTGTTGGGTTTAGAGTTCCAAATACATCTATCAATATATGAGAAAACAGTGTGAAACGCCAAAATTCAAACTGTTACTGGAAATGAACGCTTCAACATAGAAGAACAAACTTTGGGGAACCAAGTGGGCTTAGTGTACTGATCATTACCTGAAAGTATCATCCAGTTTGGGTGAAAAAATAATTGCTGAGATTTCTGGAGATTCTTAATTTTTGGAAGCTTGACAACCCCTTTCAATGAAAGTGTTTCTCGCCACTCACTGCTTAGGGCTACATCAAGAGGAAAAAAAACATAGAGATAGAACTTGAAACTACTTTATTGTGTCAAGTTTCAAGGAGCTAGCACAAACAGTGTTGGATTTAGAGTTCCATATACATCTATCAATATGGGAGAAAACAGTGTGAAACGCCAAAATTCAAACTGTTACTGGAAACGAACGCTTCAACATAGAAGAACAAAATTTGGGGAACCAAGTGGGCTTCGTGTACTGATCATTACCTGAAAGTATCATCCAGTTTGGGTGAAAAAATATTTGCTGAGATTTCTGGAGATACTTAATTTTTGGAAGCTTGGCAACCCCTTTCAATGAAAGTGTTTCTCGCCAGTCACTGCTTAGGGCTACATCAAGAGGAAACATAACATAGAGAGAGAACGTGAAACTACTTTACTGTGTGAAGTTTCAAGAAGCTAGCACAAACCGTGTTGGATTTAGAGTTCCAAATACATCTATCAATATAGGAGAAAACAGTGTGAAATGCCAAAATTCAAACTGTTACTGGAAACGAACGCTTCAACATAGAAGAACGAAATTTGGGGAACCAAGTGGGCTTAGTGTACTGAACATTACCAGAAAGTATCATCCAGTTTGGGTGAAAAAATATTTGCTGAGATTTCTGGAGACTCGTAATTTTTGGAAGCTTGGCAACCCCTTTCAATGAAAGTGTTTCTCGCCAGTCACTGCTTAGGGCTACATCAAGAGGAAACATAACATAGAGAGAGAACGTGAAACTACTTTACTGTGTGAAGTTTGAAGAAGCTAGCACAAACCGTGTTGGATTTAGAGTTCCAAATACATATATCAATAGAGGGGAAAACAGTGTGAAACGCCAAAATTCAAACAGTTACTGGAAACGAACGCTTCAACGTAGAAGAACGAAATTTGGGGAACCAAGTGGGCTTAGTGTACTGATCATTACCTGAAAGTATCATCCAGTTTGGGTGAAAAAATATTTGCTGAGATTTCTGGAGACTCGTAATTTTTGGAAGCTTGGCAACACCTTTCAATGAAAGTGTTTCTCGCCAGTCACTGCTTAGGGCTACATCAAGAGAAAACATAACATAGAGACAGAACCTGAAACTACTTTACTGTGTGAAGTTTCAAGAAGCTAGCACAAACCGTGTTGGATTTAGAGTTCCAAATACATCTATCAATATAGGAGAAAACAGTGTGAAACGCCAAAATTCAAACTGTTACTGGAAACGAACGCTTCAACATAGAAGAACGAAATTTGGGGAACCATGTGGGCTTAGTGTACTGATCATTACCTGAAAGTATCATCCAGTTTGGGTGAAAAAATATTTGCTGAGATTTCTGGAGATTCTTAATTTTTGGAAGCTTGGCAACCCCTTTCAATGAAAGTGTTTCTCGCCACTCACTGCTTAGGGCTACATCAATAGGAAAAGAAACATAGAGATAGAACTTGAAACTACTTTATTGTGTCAAGTTTCAAGGAGCTAGCGCAAACCGTGTTGGATTTAGAGTTCCATATACATCTATCAATATAGGAGAAAACAGTGTGAAACGCCAAAATTCAAACTGTTACTGGAAACGAACGCTTCAACATAGAAGAACGAAATTTGGGGAACCAAGTGGGCTTAGTGTACTGATCATTACCTGAAAGTATCATCCAGTTTGGGTGAAAAAATATTTGCTGAGATTTCTGGAGATACTTAATTTTTGGAAGCTTGGCAACCCCTTTCAATGAAAGTGTTTCTCGCCAGTCACTGCTTAGGGCTAAATCAAGAGGAAACATAACATAGAGAGAGAACGTGAAACTACTTTACTGTGTGAAGTTTCAAGAAGCTAGCACAAACCGTGTTGGATTTAGAGTTCCAAATACATCTATCAATATAGGAGAAAACAGTGTGAAATGCCAAAATTCAAACTGTTACTGGAAACGAACGCTTCAACATAGAAGAAAGAAATTTGGGGAACCAAGTGGGCTTCGTGTACTGATCATTACCTGAAAGTATCATCCAGTTTGGGTGAAAAAATATTTGCTGAGATTTCTGGAGACTCGTAATTTTTGGAAGCTTGGCAACCCCTTTCAATGAAAGTGTTTCTCGCCAGTCACTGCTTAGGGCTACATCTAGAGGAAACAAAACATAGAGAGAGAACGTGAAACTATTTTATTGTGTGAAGTTTCACGAAGCTAGCACAAACCGTGTTGGATTTAGAGTTCCAAATACATCTATCAATATAGGAGAAAACAGTGTGAAACGCCAAAATTCAAACTGTTACTGGAAACGAACGCTTCAACATAGAAGAACGAAATTTGGGGAACCAAGTGGGCTTAGTGTACTGAACATTACCAGAAAGTATCATCCCCTTTGGGTGAAAAAATATTTGCTGAGATTTCTGGAGACTCGTAATTTTTGGAAGCTTGGCAACCCCTTTCAATGAAAGTGTTTCTCGCCAGTCACTGCTTAGGGCTACATCAAGAGGAAACATAACATAGAGAGAGAACGTGAAACTACTTTATTGTGTCAAGTTTCAAGGAGCTAGCACAAACCGTGTTGGATTTAGAGTTCCAAATACATGTATAAATATAGGAGAAAACAGTGTGAAACGCCAAAATTCAAACTGTTACTGGAAACGAACGCTTCAACATAGAAGAACGAAATTTGGGGAACCAAGTGGGCTTCGTGTACTGATCATTACCTGAAAGTATCATCCAGTTTGGGTGAAAAAGTATTTGCTGAGATTTCTGGAGATACTTAATTTTTGGAAGCTTGGCAACCCCTTTCAATGAAATTGTTTCTCGCCAGTCACTGCTTAGGGCTACATCAAGAGGAAAGATAACATAGAGAGAGAACGTGAAACTACTTTACTGTGTGAAGTTTCAAGAAGCTAGCACAAACCGTGTTGGATTTAGAGTTCCAAATACATCTATCAATATAGGGGAAAACAGTGTGAAACGCCAAAATTCAAACTGTTACTGGAAACGAACGCTTCAACATAGAAGAACGAAATTTGGGGAACCAACTGGGCTTAGTGTACTGATCATTACCTGAAAGTATCATCCAGTTTGGGTAAAAAAATATTTGCTGAGATTTCTGGAGACTCGTTATTTTTGGAAGCTTGGCAACCCCTTTCAATGAAAGTGTTTCTCGCCAGTCACTGCTTAGGGCTACATCAAGAGGAAACAAAACATAGAGACAGAACTTGAAACTACTTTATTGTGTCAAGTTTCAAGGAGCTAGCACAAACCGTGTTGTATTTAGAGTTCCAAATACATCTATCAATATAGGAGAAAACAGTGTGAAACGCCAAAATTCAAACTGTTACTGGAAACGAACGCTTCAACATAGAAGAACGAAATTTGGGGAACCAATTGGGCTTCGTGTACTGATCATTACCTGAAAGTATCATCCAGTTTGGGTGAAAAAATATTTGCTGAGATTTCTGGAGACTCGTAATTTTTGGAAGCTTGGCAACCCCTTTCAATGTAAGTGTTTGTCGCCAGTCACTGCTTAGGGCTACATCAAGAGGAAACATAACATAGAGAGAGAACGTGAAACTACTTTACTGTGTGAAGTTTGAAGAAGCTAGCACAAACCGTGTTGGATTTAGAGTTCCAAATACATATATCAATAGAGGGGAAAACAGTGTGAAACGCCAAAATTCAAACAGTTGCTGGAAACGAACGCTTCAACATAGAAGAACGAAATTTGGGGAACCAAGTGGGCTTAGTGTACTGATCATTACCTGAAAGTATCATCCAGTTTGGGTGAAAAAATATTTGCTGAGATTTCTGGACACTCGTTATTTTTGGAAGCTTGGCAACCCCTTTCAATGAAAGTGTTTCTCGCCAGTCACTGCTTAGGGCTACATCAAGAGGCAACAAAACATAGAGAGAGAACGTGAAACTACTTTATTGTGTGAAGTTTCACGAAGCTAGCACAAACCGTGTTGGATTTAGAGTTCCAAATACATCTATCAATATAGGAGAAAACAGTGTGAAACGCCAAAATTCAAACTGTTACTGGAAACGAATGCTTCAACATAGAAGAACGAAATTTGGGGAACCAAGTGGGCTTAGTGTACTGAACATTACCAGAAAGTATCATCCAGTTTGGGTGAAAAAATATTTGCTGAGATTTCTGGAGACTCGTAATTCTTGGAAGCTTGGCAACCCCTTTCAATGAAAGTGGTTCTCGCCAGTCACTGCTTAGGGCTACATCAGGAGGAAACATAACATAGAGAGAGAACGTGAAACTACTTTACTGTGTGAAGTTTCAAGAAGCTAGCACAAACCGTGTTGGATTTATAGTTCCAAATACATCTATCAATATAGGAGAAAACAGTGTGAAACGCCAAAATTCAAACTGTTACTGGAAACGAACGCTTCAACATAGAAGAATGAAATTTGGGGAACCATGTGGGCTTAGTGTACTGATCATTACCTGAAAGTATCATCCAGTTTGGGTGAAAAAATATTTGCTGAGATTTCTGGAGATTCTTAATTTTTGGAAGCTTGGCAACCCCTTTCAATGAAAGTGTTTCTCGCCACTCACTGCTTAGGGCTACATCAAGAGGAAAAGAAACATAGAGATAGAACTTGAAACTACTTTATTGTGTCAAGTTTCAAGGAGCTAGCGCAAACCGTGTTGGATTTAGAGTTCCATATACATCTATCAATATAGGAGAAAACAGTGTGAAACGCCAAAATTCAAACTGTTACTGGAAACGAACGCTTCAACATAGAAGAACGAAATTTGGGGAACCAAGTGGGCTTAGTGTACTGATCATTACCTGAAAGTATCATCCAGTTTGGGTGAAAAAATATTTGCTGAGATTTCTGGAGATACTTAATTTTTGGAAGCTTGGCAACCCCTTTCAATGAAAGTGTTTCTCGCCAGTCACTGCTTAGGGCTAAATCAAGAGGAAACATAACATAGAGAGAGAACGTGAAACTACTTTACTGTGTGAAGTTTCAAGAAGCTAGCACAAACCGTGTTGGATTTAGAGTTCCAAATACATCTATCAATATAGGAGAAAACAGTGTGAAACGCCAAAATTCAAACTGTTACTGGAAACGAACGCTTCAACATAGAAGAAAGAAATTTGGGGAACCAAGTGGGCTTCGTGTACTGATCATTACCTGAAAGTATCATCCAGTTTGGGTGAAAAAATATTTGCTGAGATTTCTGGAGACTCGTAATTTTTGGAAGCTTGGCAACCCCTTTCAATGAAAGTGTTTCTCGCCAGTCACTGCTTAGGGCTACATCTAGAGGAAACAAAACATAGAGAGAGAACGTGAAACTATTTTATTGTGTGAAGTTTCACGAAGCTAGCACAAACCGTGTTGGATTTAGAGTTCCAAATACATCTATCAATATAGGAGAAAACAGTGTGAAACGCCAAAATTCAAACTGTTACTGGAAACGAACGCTTCAACATAGAAGAACGAAATTTGGGGAACCAATTGGGCTTCGTGTACTGATCATTACCTGAAAGTATCATCCAGTTTGGGTGAAAAAATATTTGCTGAGATTTCTGGAGACTCGTAATTTTTGGAAGCTTGGCAACCCCTTTCAATGTAAGTGTTTGTCACCAGTCACTGCTTAGGGCTACATCAAGAGGAAACATAACATAGAGAGAGAACGTGAAACTACTTTACTGTGTGAAGTTTGAAGAAGCTAGCACAAACCGTGTTGGATTTAGAGTTCCAAATACATATATCAATAGAGGGGAAAACAGTGTGAAACGCCAAAATTCAAACAGTTACTGGAAACGAACGCTTCAACATAGAAGAACGAAATTTGGGGAACCAAGTGGGCTTAGTGTACTGATCATTACCTGAAAGTATCATCCAGTTTGGGTGAAAAAATATTTGCTGAGATTTCTGGACACTCGTTATTTTTGGAAGCTTGGCAACCCCTTTCAATGAAAGTGTTTCTCGCCAGTCACTGCTTAGGGCTACATCAAGAGGCAACAAAACATAGAGAGAGAACGTGAAACTACTTTATTGTGTGAAGTTTCACGAAGCTAGCACAAACCGTGTTGGATTTAGAGTTCCAAATACATCTATCAATATAGGAGAAAACAGTGTGAAACGCCAAAATTCAAACTGTTACTGGAAACGAATGCTTCAACATAGAAGAACGAAATTTGGGGAACCAAGTGGGCTTAGTGTACTGAACATTACCAGAAAGTATCATCCAGTTTGGGTGAAAAAATATTTGCTGAGATTTCTGGAGACTCGTAATTCTTGGAAGCTTGGCAACCCCTTTCAATGAAAGTGGTTCTCGCCAGTCACTGCTTAGGGCTACATCAGGAGGAAACATAACATAGAGAGAGAACGTGAAACTACTTTACTGTGTGAAGTTTCAAGAAGCTAGCACAAACCGTGTTGGATTTATAGTTCCAAATACATCTATCAATATAGGAGAAAACAGTGTGAAACGCCAAAATTCAAACTGTTACTGGAAACGAACGCTTCAACATAGAAGAACGAAATTTGGGGAACCATGTGGGCTTAGTGTACTGATCATTACCTGAAAGTATCATCCAGTTTGGGTGAAAAAATATTTGCTGAGATTTCTGGAGATTCTTAATTTTTGGAAGCTTGGCAACCCCTTTCAATGAAAGTGTTTCTCGCCACTCACTGCTTAGGGCTACATCAAGAGGAAAAGAAACATAGAGATAGAACTTGAAACTACTTTATTGTGTCAAGTTTCAAGGAGCTAGCGCAAACCGTGTTGGATTTAGAGTTCCATATACATCTATCAATATAGGAGAAAACAGTGTGAAACGCCAAAATTCAAACTGTTACTGGAAACGAACGCTTCAACATAGAAGAACGAAATTTGGGGAACCAAGTGGGCTTAGTGTACTGATCATTACCTGAAAGTATCATCCAGTTTGGGTGAAAAAATATTTGCTGAGATTTCTGGAGATACTTAATTTTTGGAAGCTTGGCAACCCCTTTCAATGAAAGTGTTTCTCGCCAGTCACTGCTTAGGGCTAAATCAAGAGGAAACATAACATAGAGAGAGAACGTGAAACTACTTTACTGTGTGAAGTTTCAAGAAGCTAGCACAAACCGTGTTGGATTTAGAGTTCCAAATACATCTATCAATATAGGAGAAAACAGTGTGAAACGCCAAAATTCAAACTGTTACTGGAAACGAACGCTTCAACATAGAAGAAAGAAATTTGGGGAACCAAGTGGGCTTCGTGTACTGATCATTACCTGAAAGTATCATCCAGTTTGGGTGAAAAAATATTTGCTGAGATTTCTGGAGACTCGTAATTTTTGGAAGCTTGGCAACCCCTTTCAATGAAAGTGTTTCTCGCCAGTCACTGCTTAGGGCTACATCTAGAGGAAACAAAACATAGAGAGAGAACGTGAAACTATTTTATTGTGTGAAGTTTCACGAAGCTAGCACAAACCGTGTTGGATTTAGAGTTCCAAATACATCTATCAATATAGGAGAAAACAGTGTGAAACGCCAAAATTCAAACTGTTACTGGAAACGAACGCTTCAACATAGAAGAACGAAATTTGGGGAACCAAGTGGGCTTAGTGTACTGAACATTACCAGAAAGTATCATCCCCTTTGGGTGAAAAAATATTTGCTGAGATTTCTGGAGACTCGTAATTTTTGGAAGCTTGGCAACCCCTTTCAATGAAAGTGTTTCTCGCCAGTCACTGCTTAGGGCTACATCAAGAGGAAACATAACATAGAGAGAGAACGTGAAACTACTTTATTGTGTCAAGTTTCAAGGAGCTAGCACAAACCGTGTTGGATTTAGTGTTCCAAATACATGTATAAATATAGGAGAAAACAGTGTGAAACGCCAAAATTCAAACTGTTACTGGAAACGAACGCTTCAACATAGAAGAACGAAATTTGGGGAACCAAGTGGGCTTCGTGTACTGATCATTACCTGAAAGTATCATCCAGTTTGGGTGAAAAAGTATTTGCTGAGATTTCTGGAGATACTTAATTTTTGGAAGCTTGGCAACCCCTTTCAATGAAAGTGTTTCTCGCCAGTCACTGCTTAGGGCTACATCAAGAGGAAACATAACATAGAGAGAGAACGTGAAACTACTTTACTGTGTGAAGTTTCAAGAAGCTAGCACAAACCGTGTTGGATTTAGAGTTCCAAATACATCTATCAATATAGGGGAAAACAGTGTGAAACGCCAAAATTCAAACTGTTACTGGAAACGAACGCTTCAACATAGAAGAACGAAATTTGGGGAACCAACTGGGCTTAGTGTACTGATCATTACCTGAAAGTATCATCCAGTTTGGGTGAAAAAATATTTGCTGAGATTTCTGGAGACTCGTTATTTTTGGAAGCTTGGCAACCCCTTTCAATGAAAGTGTTTCTCGCCAGTCACTGCTTAGGGCTACATCAAGAGGAAACAAAACATAGAGACAGAACTTGAAACTACTTTATTGTGTCAAGTTTCAAGGAGCTAGCACAAACCGTGTTGGATTTAGAGTTCCAAATACATCTATCAATATAGGAGAAAACAGTGTGAAACGCCAAAATTCAAACTGTTACTGGAAACGAACGCTTCAACATAGAAGAACGAAATTTGGGGAACCAATTGGGCTTCGTGTACTGATCATTACCTGAAAGTATCATCCAGTTTGGGTGAAAAAATATTTGCTGAGATTTCTGGAGACTCGTAATTTTTGGAAGCTTGGCAACCCCTTTCAATGTAAGTGTTTGTCGCCAGTCACTGCTTAGGGCTACATCAAGAGGAAACATAACATAGAGAGAGAACGTGAAACTACTTTACTGTGTGAAGTTTGAAGAAGCTAGCACAAACCGTGTTGGATTTAGAGTTCCAAATACATATATCAATAGAGGGGAAAACAGTGTGAAACGCCAAAATTCAAACTGTTACTGGAAACGAATGCTTCAACATAGAAGAACGAAATTTGGGGAACCAAGTGGGCTTAGTGTACTGAACATTACCAGAAAGTATCATCCAGTTTGGGTGAAAAAATATTTGCTGAGATTTCTGGAGACTCGTAATTCTTGGAAGCTTGGCAACCCCTTTCAATGAAAGTGGTTCTCGCCAGTCACTGCTTAGGGCTACATCAGGAGGAAACATAACATAGAGAGAGAACGTGAAACTACTTTACTGTGTGAAGTTTCAAGAAGCTAGCACAAACCGTGTTGGATTTATAGTTCCAAATACATCTATCAATATAGGAGAAAACAGTGTGAAACGCCAAAATTCAAACTGTTACTGGAAACGAACGCTTCAACATAGAAGAACGAAATTTGGGGAACCAAGTTGGCTTAGTGTACTGATCATTACCTGAAAGGATCATAAAGTTTGGGTGAAAAAATATTTGCTGAGATTTCTGGAGACTCGTAATTCTTGGAAGCTTGGCAACCCCTTTCAATGAAAGTGTTTCTCGCCAGTCACTGCTTAGGGCTACATCAAGAGGAAACATAACATAGAGAGAGAACGTGAAACTACTTTATTGTGTGAAGTTTCACGAAGCTAGCACAAACCGTGTTGGATTTAGAGTTCCAAATACATCTATCAATATAGGAGAAAACAGTGTGAAACGCCAAAATTCAAACTGTTACTGGAAACGAACGCTTCAACATAGAAGAACGAAATTTGGGGAACCAAGTGGGGTTAGTGTACTGAACATTACCAGAAAGTATCATCCAGTTAGGGTGAAAAAATATTTGCTGAGATTTCTGGAGACTCGTAATTTTTGGAAGCTTGGCAACCCCTTTCAATGAAAGTGTTTCTCGCCAGTCACTGCTTAGGGCTACATCAAGAGGAAACATAACATAGAGAGAGAACGTGAAACTACTTTATTGTGTGAAGTTTCACGAAGCTAGCACAAACCGTGTTGGATTTAGAGTTCCAAATACATCTATCAATATAGGAGAAAACAGTGTGAAACGCCAAAATTCAAACTGTTACTGGAAACGAACGCTTCAACATAGAAGAACGAAATTTGGGGAACCAAGTGGGCTTAGTGTACTGAACATTACCAGAAAGTATCTTCCCCTTTGGGTGAAAAAATATTTGCTGAGATTTCTGGAGACTCGTAATTTTTGGAAGCTTGGCAACCCCTTTCAATGAAAGTGTTTCTCGCCAGTCACTGCTTAGGGCTACATCAAGAGAAAACATAACATAGAGACAGAATGTGAAACTACTTTACTGTGTGAAGTTTCAAGAAGCTAGCACTAACCGTGTTGGGTTTAGAGTTCCAAATACATCTATCAATATAGGAGAAAACAGTGTGAAACGCCAAAATTCAAACTGTTACTGGAAATGAACGCTTCAACATAGAAGAACAAACTTTGGGGAACCAAGTGGGCTTAGTGTACTGATCATTACCTGAAAGTATCATCCAGTTTGGGTGAAAAAATAATTGCTGAGATTTCTGGAGATTCTTAATTTTTGGAAGCTTGACAACCCCTTTCAATGAAAGTGTTTCTCGCCACTCACTGCTTAGGGCTACATCAAGAGGAAAAAAAACATAGAGATAGAACTTGAAACTACTTTATTGTGTCAAGTTTCAAGGAGCTAGCACAAACAGTGTTGGATTTAGAGTTCCATATACATCTATCCATATGGGAGAAAACAGTGTGAAACGCCAAAATTCAAACTGTTACTGGAAACGAACGCTTCAACATAGAAGAACGAAATTTGGGGAACCAAGTGGGCTTCGTGTACTGATCATTACCTGAAAGTATCATCCAGTTTGGGTGAAAAAATATTTGCTGAGATTTCTGGAGATACTTAATTTTTGGAAGCTTGGCAACCCCTTTCAATGAAAGTGTTTCTCGCCAGTCACTGCTTAGGGCTACATCAAGAGGAAACATAACATAGAGAGAGAACGTGAAACTACTTTACTGTGTGAAGTTTCAAGAAGCTAGCACAAACCGTGTTGGATTTAGAGTTCCAAATACATCTATCAATATAGGAGAAAACAGTGTGAAATGCCAAAATTCAAACTGTTACTGGAAACGAACGCTTCAACATAGAAGAACGAAATTTGGGGAACCAAGTGGGCTTAGTGTACTGAACATTACCAGAAAGTATCATCCAGTTTGGGTGAAAAAATATTTGCTGAGATTTCTGGAGACTCGTAATTTTTGGAAGCTTGGCAACCCCTTTCAATGAAAGTGTTTCTCGCCAGTCACTGCTTAGGGCTACATCAAGAGGAAACATAACATAGAGAGAGAACGTGAAACTACTTTATTGTGTGAAGTTTCACGAAGCTAGCACAAACCGTGTTGGATTTAGAGTTCCAAATACATGTATAAATATAGGAGAAAACAGTGTGAAACGCCAAAATTCAAACTGTTACTGGAAACGAACGCTTCAACATAGAAGAACGAAATTTGGGGAACCAAGTGGGCTTCGTGTACTGATCATTACCTGAAAGTATCATCCAGTTTGGGTGAAAAAATATTTGCTGAGATTTCTGGAGATACTTAATTTTTGGAAGCTTGGCAACCCCTTTCAATGAAAGTGGTTCTCGCCAGTCACTGCTTAGGGCTACATCAAGAGGAAACATAACATAGAGAGAGAACGTGAAACTACTTTACTGTGTGAAGTTTCAAGAAGCTAGCACAAACCGTGTTGGATTTAGAGTTCCAAATACATCTATCAATATAGGGGAAAACAGTGTGAAACGCCAAAATTCAAACTGTTACTGGAAACGAACGCTTCAACATAGAAGAACGAAATTTGGGGAACCAACTGGGCTTAGTGTACTGATCATTACCTGAAAGTATCATCCAGTTTGGGTGAAAAAATATTTGCTGAGATTTCTGGAGACTCGTTATTTTTGGAAGCTTGGCAACCCCTTTCAATGAAAGTGTTTCTCGCCAGTCACTGCTTAGGGCTACATCAAGAGGAAACAAAACATAGAGACAGAACTTGAAACTACTTTATTGTGTCAAGTTTCAAGGAGCTAGCACAAACCGTGTTGGATTTAGAGTTCCAAATACATCTATCAATATAGGAGAAAACAGTGTGAAACGCCAAAATTCAAACTGTTACTGGAAACGAACGCTTCAACATAGAAGAACGAAATTTGGGGAACCAATTGGGCTTCGTGTACTGATCATTACCTGAAAGTATCATCCAGTTTGGGTGAAAAAATATTTGCTGAGATTTCTGGAGACTCGTAATTTTTGGAAGCTTGGCAACCCCTTTCAATGTAAGTGTTTGTCGCCAGTCACTGCTTAGGGCTACATCAAGAGGAAACATAACATAGAGAGAGAACGTGAAACTACTTTACTGTGTGAAGTTTGAAGAAGCTAGCACAAACCGTGTTGGATTTAGAGTTCCAAATACATATATCAATAGAGGGAAAAACAGTGTGAAACGCCAAAATTCAAACAGTTACTGGAAACGAACGCTTCAACATAGAAGAACGAAATTTGGGGAACCAAGTGGGCTTAGTGTACTGATCATTACCTGAAAGTATCATCCAGTTTGGGTGAAAAAATATTTGCTGAGATTTCTGGAGATTCTTAATTTTTGGAAGCTTGGCAACCCCTTTCAATGAAAGTGGTTTTCGCCAGTCACTGCTTAGGGCTACATCAAGAGGAAACAAAACACAGAGATAGATGTTGAGACTACTTTATTGTGTCAAGTTTCAAGAAGCTAGCACAAACCGTGTTGGATTTAGTGTTCCAAATACATCTATCAATGTAGGAGAAAACAGTGTGAAACGCCAAAATTCAAACTGTTACTGGAAACGAACGCTTCAACATAGAAGAACGAAATTTGGGGAACCAAGTGGGCTTAGTGTACTGATCATTACCTGAAAGTATCATCCAGTTTGGGTGAAAAAATATTTGCTGAGATTTCTGGAGACTCGTAATTTTTGGAAGCTTGGCAACCAATTTCAATGAAAGTGTTTCTCGCCAGTCACTGCTTAGGGCTACATCAGGAGGAAACATAACATAGAGAGAGAACGTGAAACTACTTTACTGTGTGAAGTTTCAAGAAGCTAGCACAAACCGTGTTGGATTTAGAGTTCCAAATACATCTATCAATATAGGAGAAAACAGTGTGAAACGCCAAAATTCAAACTGTTACTGGAAACGAACGCTTCAACATAGAAGAACGAAATTTGGGGAACCAAGTTGGCTTAGTGTACTGATCATTACCTGAAAGGATCATAAAGTTTGGGTGAAAAAATATTTGCTGAGATTTCTGGAGACTCGTAAATCTTGGAAGCTTGGCAACCCCTTTCAATGAATGTGTTTCTCGCCAGTCACTGCTTAGGGCTACATTTTGAGGAAACATAACATAGAGAGAGAACGTGAAACTACTTTATTGTGTGAAGTTTCACGAAGCTAGCACAAACCGTGTTGGATTTAGAGTTCCAAATACATCTATCAATATAGGAGAAAACAGTGTGAAACGCCAAAATTCAAACTGTTACTGGAAACGAACGCTTCAACATAGAAGAACGAAATTTGGGGAACCAAGTGGGGTTAGTGTACTGAACATTACCAGAAAGTATCATCCAGTTTGGGTGAAAAAATATTTGCTGAGATTTCTGGAGACTCGTAATTTTTGGAAGCTTGGCAATACCTTTCAATGAAAGTGTTTCTCGCCAGTCACTGCTTAGTGCTACATCAAGAGAAAACATAACATAGAGACAGAACGTGAAACTACTTTACTGTGTGAAGTTTCAAGAAGCTAGCACAAACCGTGTTGGATTTAGAGTTCCAAATACATCTATCAATATAGGAGAAAACAGTGTGAAACGCCAAAATTCAAACTGTTACTGGAAACGAACGCTTCAACATAGAAGAACGAAATTTGGGGAACCATGTGGGCTTAGTGTA
This sequence comes from Spermophilus citellus, assembly GCF_964194105.1. Classification (NCBI taxonomy): domain Eukaryota; kingdom Metazoa; phylum Chordata; class Mammalia; order Rodentia; family Sciuridae; genus Spermophilus; species Spermophilus citellus. The sequence goes on along the minus strand of NW_027673128.1, from coordinate 38,403 downwards.
CTGATCATTACCTGAAAGTATCATCCAGTTTGGGTGAAAAAATATTTGCTGAGATTTCTGGAGATTCTTAATTTTTGGAAGCTTGGCAACCCCTTTCAATGAAAGTGTTTCTCGCCACTCACTGCTTAGGGCTACATCAAGAGGAAAAGAAAAATAGAGATAGAACTTGAAACTACTTTATTGTGTCAAGTTTCAAGGAGCTAGCACAAACCGTGTTGGATTTAGAGTTCCATATACATATGTCAATATAGGAGAAAACAGTGTGAAACGCCAAAATTCAAACTGTTACTGGAAACGAACGCTTCAACATAGAAGAACGAAATTTGGGGAACCAAGTGGGCTTAGTGTACTGATCATTACCTGAAAGTATCATCCAGTTTGGGTGAAAAAATATTTGCTGAGATTTCTGGAGATACTTAATTTTTGGAAGCTTGGCAACCCCTTTCAATGAAAGTGTTTCTCGCCAGTCACTGCTTAGGGCTACATCAAAAGGAAACATAACATAGAGAGAGAACGGGAAACTACTTTACTGTGTGAAGTTTCAAGAAGCTAGCACAAACCGTGTTGGATTTAGAGTTCCAAATACATCTATCAATATAGGAGAAAACAGTGTGAAACGCCAAAATTCAAACTGTTACTGGAAACGAACGCTTCAACATAGAAGAAAGAAATTTGGGGAACCAAGTGGGCTTAGTGTACTGATCATTACCTGAAAGTATCATCCAGTTTGGGTGAAAAAATATTTGCTGAGATTTCTGGAGACTCGTTATTTTTGGAAGCTTGGCAACCCCTTTCAATGAAAGTGTTTCTCGCCAGTCACTGCTTAGGGCTACATCAAGAGGAAACATAACATAGAGAGAGAACGTGAAACTACTTTACTGTGTGAAGTTTCACGAAGCTAGCACAAACCATGTTGGATTTAGAGTTCCAAATACATCTATCAATATAGGAGAAAGCAGTGTGAAACGCCAAAATTCAAACTGTTACTGGAAACGAACGCTTCAACATAGAAGAACGAAATTTGGGGAACCAAGTGGGCTTCGTGTACTGAACATTACCAGAAAGTATCATCCCCTTTGGGTGAAAAAATATTTGCTGAGATTTCTGGAGACTCGTAATTTTTGGAAGCTTGGCAACCCCTTTCAATGAAAGTGTTTCTCGCCAGTCACTGCTTAGGGCTACATCAAGAGAAAACATAACATAGAGACAGAATGTGAAACTACTTTACTGTGTGAAGTTTCAAGAAGCTAGCACTAACCGTGTTGGGTTTAGAGTTCCAAATACATCTATCAATATAGGAGAAAACAGTGTGAAACGCCAAAATTCAAACTGTTACTGGAAACGAATGCTTCAACATAGAAGAACGAAATTTGGGGAACCAAGTGGGCTTAGTGTACTGAACATTACCAGAAAGTATCATCCAGTTTGGGTGAAAAAATATTTGCTGAGATTTCTGGAGACTCGTAATTCTTGGAAGCTTGGCAACCCCTTTCAATGAAAGTGGTTCTCGCCAGTCACTGCTTAGGGCTACATCAGGAGGAAACATAACATAGAGAGAGAACGTGAAACTACTTTACTGTGTGAAGTTTCAAGAAGCTAGCACAAACCGTGTTGGATTTATAGTTCCAAATACATCTATCAATATAGGAGAAAACAGTGTGAAACGCCAAAATTCAAACTGTTACTGGAAACGAACGCTTCAACATAGAAGAACGAAATTTGGGGAACCAAGTTGGCTTAGTGTACTGATCATTACCTGAAAGGATCATAAAGTTTGGGTGAAAAAATATTTGCTGAGATTTCTGGAGACTCGTAATTCTTGGAAGCTTGGCAACCCCTTTCAATGAAAGTGTTTCTCGCCAGTCACTGCTTAGGGCTACATCAAGAGGAAACATAACATAGAGAGAGAACGTGAAACTACTTTACTGTGTGAAGTTTCAAGAAGCTAGCACAAACCGTGTTGGATTTAGAGTTCCAAATACATCTATCAATATAGGGGAAAACAGTGTGAAACGCCAAAATTCAAACTGTTACTGGAAACGAACGCTTCAACATAGAAGAACGAAATTTGGGGAACCAACTGGGCTTAGTGTACTGATCATTACCTGAAAGTATCATCCAGTTTGGGTGAAAAAATATTTGCTGAGATTTCTGGAGACTCGTTATTTTTGGAAGCTTGGCAACCCCTTTCAATGAAAGTGTTTCTCGCCAGTCACTGCTTAGGGCTACATCAAGAGGAAACAAAACATAGAGACAGAACTTGAAACTACTTTATTGTGTCAAGTTTCAAGGAGCTAGCACAAACCGTGTTGGATTTAGAGTTCCAAATACATCTATCAATATAGGAGAAAACAGTGTGAAACGCCAAAATTCAAACTGTTACTGGAAACGAACGCTTCAACATAGAAGAACGAAATTTGGGGAACCAATTGGGCTTCGTGTACTGATCATTACCTGAAAGTATCATCCAGTTTGGTTGAAAAAATATTTGCTGAGATTTCTGGAGATACTTAATTTTTGGAAGCTTGGCAACCCCTTTCAATGAAAGTGTTTCTCGCCAGTCACTGCTTAGGGCTACATCAAAAGGAAACATAACATAGAGAGAGAACGGGAAACTACTTTACTGTGTGAAGTTTCAAGAAGCTAGCACAAACCGTGTTGGATTTAGAGTTCCAAATACATCTATCAATATAGGAGAAAACAGTGTGAAACGCCAAAATTCAAACTGTTACTGGAAACGAACGCTTCAACATAGAAGAAAGAAATTTGGGGAACCAAGTGGGCTTAGTGTACTGATCATTACCTGAAAGTATCATCCAGTTTGGGTGAAAAAATATTTGCTGAGATTTCTGGAGACTCGTTATTTTTGGAAGCTTGGCAACCCCTTTCAATGAAAGTGTTTCTCGCCAGTCACTGCTTAGGGCTACATCAAGAGGAAACATAACATAGAGAGAGAACGTGAAACTACTTTACTGTGTGAAGTTTCACGAAGCTAGCACAAACCGTGTTGGATTTAGAGTTCCAAATACATCTATCAATATAGGAGAAAGCAGTGTGAAACGCCAAAATTCAAACTGTTACTGGAAACGAACGCTTCAACATAGAAGAACGAAATTTGGGGAACCAAGTGGGCTTCGTGTACTGAACATTACCAGAAAGTATCATCCCCTTTGGGTGAAAAAATATTTGCTGAGATTTCTGGAGACTCGTAATTTTTGGAAGCTTGGCAACCCCTTTCAATGAAAGTGTTTCTCGCCAGTCACTGCTTAGGGCTACATCAAGAGAAAACATAACATAGAGACAGAATGTGAAACTACTTTACTGTGTGAAGTTTCAAGAAGCTAGCACTAACCGTGTTGGGTTTAGAGTTCCAAATACATCTATCAATATAGGAGAAAACAGTGTGAAACGCCAAAATTCAAACTGTTACTGGAAACGAATGCTTCAACATAGAAGAACGAAATTTGGGGAACCAAGTGGGCTTAGTGTACTGAACATTACCAGAAAGTATCATCCAGTTTGGGTGAAAAAATATTTGCTGAGATTTCTGGAGACTCGTAATTCTTGGAAGCTTGGCAACCCCTTTCAATGAAAGTGGTTCTCGCCAGTCACTGCTTAGGGCTACATCAGGAGGAAACATAACATAGAGAGAGAACGTGAAACTACTTTACTGTGTGAAGTTTCAAGAAGCTAGCACAAACCGTGTTGGATTTATAGTTCCAAATACATCTATCAATATAGGAGAAAACAGTGTGAAACGCCAAAATTCAAACTGTTACTGGAAACGAACGCTTCAACATAGAAGAACGAAATTTGGGGAACCAAGTTGGCTTAGTGTACTGATCATTACCTGAAAGGATCATAAAGTTTGGGTGAAAAAATATTTGCTGAGATTTCTGGAGACTCGTAATTCTTGGAAGCTTGGCAACCCCTTTCAATGAAAGTGTTTCTCGCCAGTCACTGCTTAGGGCTACATCAAGAGGAAACATAACATAGAGAGAGAACGTGAAACTACTTTATTGTGTGAAGTTTCACGAAGCTAGCACAAACCGTGTTGGATTTAGAGTTCCAAATACATCTATCAATATAGGAGAAAACAGTGTGAAACGCCAAAATTCAAACTGTTACTGGAAACGAACGCTTCAACATAGAAGAACGAAATTTGGGGAACCAAGTGGGGTTAGTGTACTGAACATTACCAGAAAGTATCATCCAGTTTGGGTGAAAAAATATTTGCTGAGATTTCTGGAGACTCGTAATTTTTGGAAGCTTGGCAACACCTTTCAATGAAAGTGTTTCTCGCCAGTCACTGCTTAGGGCTACATCAAGAGAAAACATAACATAGAGACAGAACGATAAACTACTTTACTGTGTGAAGTTTCAAGAATCTAGCACAAACCGTGTTGGATTTAGAGTTCCAAATACATCTATCAATATAGGAGAAAACAGTGTGAAACGCCAAAATTCAAACTGTTACTGGAAACGAACGCTTCAACATAGAAGAACGAAATTTGGGGAACCATGTGGGCTTAGTGTACTGATCATTACCTGAAAGTATCATCCAGTTTGGGTGAAAAAATATTTGCTGAGATTTCTGGAGATTCTTAATTTTTGGAAGCTTGGCAACCCCTTTCAATGAAAGTGTTTCTCGCCACTCACTGCTTAGGGCTACATCAAGAGGAAAAGAAACATAGAGATAGAACTTGAAACTACTTTATTGTGTCAAGTTTCAAGGAGCTAGCACAAACCGTGTTGGATTTAGAGTTCCATATACATCTATCAATATAGGAGAAAACAGTGTGAAACGCCAAAATTCAAACTGTTACTGGAAACGAACGCTTCAACATAGAAGAACGAAATTTGGGGAACCAAGTGGGCTTCGTGTACTGATCATTACCTGAAAGTATCATCCAGTTTGGGTGAAAAAATATTTGCTAAAATTTCTGGAGATACTTAATTTTTGGAAGCTTGGCAACCCCTCTCAATGAAAGTGTTTCTCGCCAGTCACTGCTTAGGGCTACATCAAGAGGAAACATAACATAGAGAGAGAACGTGAAACTAATTTACTGTGTGAAGTTTCAAGAAGCTAGCACAAACCGTGTTGGATTTAGAGTTCCAAATACATCTATCAATATAGGAGAAAACAGTGTGAAACGCCAAAATTCAAACTGTTACTGGAAACGAACGCTTCAACATAGAAGAAAGAAATTTGGGGAACCAAGTGGGCTTAGTGTACTGATCATTACCTGAAAGTATCATCCAGTTTGTGTGAAAAAATATTTGCTGAGATTTCTGGAGACTCGTAATTTTTGGAAGCTTGGCAACCCCTTTCAATGAAAGTGTTTCTCGCCAGTCACTGCTTAGGGCTACATCAAGAGGAAACATAACATAGAGAGAGAACGTGAAACTACTTTATTGTGTGAAGTTTCACGAAGCTAGCACAAACCGTGTTGGATTTAGAGTTCCAAATACATCTATCAATATAGGAGAAAACAGTGTGAAACGCCAAAATTCAAACTGTTACTGGAAACGAACGCTTCAACATAGAAGAACGAAATTTGGGGAACCAAGTGGGCTTCGTGTACTGAACATTACCAGAAAGTATCATCCCCTTTGGGTGAAAAAATATTTGCTGAGATTTCTGGAGACTCGTAATTTTTGGAAGCTTGGCAACCCCTTTCAATGAAAGTGTTTCTCGCCAGTCACTGCTTAGGGCTACATCAAGAGGAAACATAACATAGAGAGAGAACGTGAAACTACTTTACTGTGTGAAGTTTCAAGAAGCTAGCACTAACCGTGTTGGGTTTAGAGTTCCAAATACATCTATCAATATAGGAGAAAACAGTGTGAAACGCCAAAATTCAAACTGTTACTGGAAATGAACGCTTCAACATAGAAGAACAAAATTTGGGGAACCAAGTGGGCTTAGTGTACTGATCATTACCTGAAAGTATCATCCAGTTTGGGTGAAAAAATAATTGCTGAGATTTCTGGAGATTCTTAATTTTTGGAAGCTTGGCAACCCCTTTCAATGAAAGTGTTTCTCGCCACTCACTGCTTAGGGCTACATCAAGAGGAAAAAAAACATAGAGATAGAACTTGAAACTACTTTATTGTGTCAAGTTTCAAGGAGCTAGCACAAACCGTGTTGGATTTAGAGTTCCATATACATCTATCAATATGGGAGAAAACAGTGTGAAACGCCAAAATTCAAACTGTTACTGGAAACGAACGCTTCAACATAGAAGAACGAAATTTGGGGAACCAAGTGGGCTTCGTGTACTGATCATTACCTGAAAGTATCATCCAGTTTGGGTGAAAAAATATTTGCTGAGATTTCTGGAGATACTTAATTTTTGGAAGCTTGGCAACCCCTTTCAATGAAAGTGTTTCTCGCCAGTCACTGCTTAGGGCTACATCAAGAGGAAACATAACATAGAGAGAGAACGTGAAACTACTTTACTGTGTGAAGTTTCAAGAAGCTAGCACAAACCGTGTTGGATTTAGAGTTCCAAATACATCTATCAATATAGGAGAAAACAGTGTGAAATGCCAAAATTCAAACTGTTACTGGAAACGAACGCTTCAACATAGAAGAACGAAATTTGGGGAACCAAGTGGGCTTAGTGTACTGAACATTACCAGAAAGTATCATCCAGTTTGGGTGAAAAAATATTTGCTGAGATTTCTGGAGACTCGTAATTTTTGGAAGCTTGGCAACCCCTTTCAATGAAAGTGTTTCTCGCCAGTCACTGCTTAGGGCTACATCAAGAGGAAACATAACATAGAGAGAGAACGTGAAACTACTTTACTGTGTGAAGTTTCAAGAAGCTAGCACAAACCGTGTTGGATTTAGAGTTCCAAATACATCTATCAATATAGGGGAAAACAGTGTGAAACGCCAAAATTCAAACTGTTACTGGAAACGAACGCTTCAACATAGAAGAACGAAATTTGGGGAACCAACTGGGCTTAGTGTACTGATCATTACCTGAAAGTATCATCCAGTTTGGGTGAAAAAATATTTGCTGAGATTTCTGGAGACTCGTTATTTTTGGAAGCTTGGCAACCCCTTTCAATGAAAGTGTTTCTCGCCAGTCACTGCTTAGGGCTACATCAAGAGGAAACAAAACATAGAGACAGAACTTGAAACTACTTTATTGTGTCAAGTTTCAAGAAGCTAGCACAAACCGTGTTGGATTTAGAGTTCCAAATACATCTATCAATATAGGAGAAAACAGTGTGAAGCCAAAATTCAAACTGTTACTGGAAACGAACGCTTCAACATAGAAGAACGAAATTTGGGGAACCAAGTGGGCTTCGTGTACTGATCATTACCTGAAAGTATCATCCAGTTTGGGTGAAAAAATATTTGCTGAGATTTCTGGAGATACTTAATTTTTGGAAGCTTGGCAACCCCTTTCAATGTAAGTGTTTCTCGCCAGTCACTGCTTAGGGCTACATCAAGAGGAAACATAACATAGTGAGAGAACGTGAAACTACTTTACTGTGTGAAGTTTGAAGAACCTAGCACAAACCGTGTTGGATTTAGAATTCCAAATACATATATCAATAGAGGGGAAAACAGTGTGAAACGCCAAAATTCAAACAGTTACTGGAAACGAACGCTTCAACATAGAAGAACGAAATTTGGGGAACCAAGTGGGCTTAGTGTACTGATCATTACCTGAAAGTATCATCCAGTTTGGGTGAAAAAATATTTGCTGAGATTTCTGGAGACTCGTAATTTTTTAAAGCTTGGCAACACCTTTCAATGAAAGTGTTTCTCGCCAGTCACTGCTTAGGGCTACATCAAGAGAAAACATAACATAGAGAGAGAACGTGAAACTACTTTACTGTGTGAAGTTTCAAGAAGCTAGCACAAACCGTGTTGGATTTAGAGTTCCAAATACATCTATCAATATAGGAGAAAACAGTGTGAAACGCCAAAATTCAAACTGTTACTGGAAACGAACGCTTCAACATAGAAGAACGAAATTTGGGGAACCATGTGGGCTTAGTGTACTGATCATTACCTGAAAGTATCATCCAGTTTGGGTGAAAAAATATTTGCTGAGATTTCTGGAGATTCTTAATTTTTGGAAGCTTGGCAACCCCTTTCAATGAAAGTGTTTCTCGCCACTCACTGCTTAGGGCTACATCAAGAGGAAAAGAAACATAGAGATAGAACTTGAAACTACTTTATTGTGTCAAGTTTCAAGGAGCTAGCACAAACCGTGTTGGATTTAGAGTTCCATATACATCTATCAATATAGGAGAAAACAGTGTGAAACGCCAAAATTCAAACTGTTACTGGAAACGAACGCTTCAACATAGAAGAACGAAATTTGGGGAACCAAGTGGGCTTAGTGTACTGATCATTACCTGAAAGTATCATCCAGTTTGGGTGAAAAAATATTTGCTGAGATTTCTGGAGATACTTAATTTTTGGAAGCTTGGCAACCCCTTTCAATGAAAGTGTTTCTCGCCAGTCACTGCTTAGGGCTACATCAAGAGGAAACATAACATAGAGAGAGAACGTGAAACTACTTTACTGTGTGAAGTTTCAAGAAGCTAGCACAAACCGTGTTGGATTTAGAGTTCCAAATACATCTATCAATATAGGAGAAAACAGTGTGAAACGCCAAAATTCAAACTGTTACTGGAAACGAACGCTTCAACATAGAAGAAAGAAATTTGGGGAACCAAGTGGGCTTAGTGTACTGATCATTACCTGAAAGTATCATCCAGTTTGGGTGAAAAAATATTTGCTGAGATTTCTGGAGACTCGTAATTTTTGGAAGCTTGGCAACCCCTTTCAATGAAAGTGTTTCTCGCCAATCACTGCTTAGGGCTACATCAAGAGGAAACATAACATAGAGAGAGAACGTGAAACTACTTTATTGTGTGAAGTTTCACGAAGCTAGCACAAACCGTGTTGGATTTAGAGTTCCAAATACATCTATCAATATAGGAGAAAACAGTGTGAAACGCCAAAATTCAAACTGTTACTGGAAACGAACGCTTCAACATAGAAGAACGTAATTTGGGGAATCAAGTGGGCTTAGTGTACTGAACATTACCAGAAAGTATCATCCCCTTTGGGTGAAAAAATATTTGCTGAGATTTCTGGAGACTCGTAATTTTTGGAAGCTTGGCAACCCCTTTCAATGAAAGTGTTTCTCGCCAGTCACTGCTTAGGGCTACATCAAGAGAAAACATAACATAGAGACAGAATGTGAAACTACTTTACTGTGTGAAGTTTCAAGAAGCTAGCACTAACCGTGTTGGGTTTAGAGTTCCAAATACATCTATCAATATAGGAGAAAACAGTGTGAAACGCCAAAATTCAAACTGTTACTGGAAATGAACGCTTCAACATAGAAGAACAAAATTTGGGGAACCAAGTGGGCTTAGTGTACTGATCATTACCTGAAAGTATCATCCAGTTTGTGTGAAAAAATATTTGCTGAGATTTCTGGAGACTCGTAATTTTTGGAAGCTTGGCAACCCCTTTCAATGAAAGTGTTTCTCGCCAGTCACTGCTTAGGGCTACATCAAGAGGAAACATAACATAGAGAGAGAACGTGAAACTACTTTATTGTGTGAAGTTTCACGAAGCTAGCACAAACCGTGTTGGATTTAGAGTTCCAAATACATCTATCAATATAGGAGAAAACAGTGTGAAACGCCAAAATTCAAACTGTTACTGGAAACGAACGCTTCAACATAGAAGAACGAAATTTGGGGAACCAAGTGGGCTTCGTGTACTGAACATTACCAGAAAGTATCATCCCCTTTGGGTGAAAAAATATTTGCTGAGATTTCTGGAGACTCGTAATTTTTGGAAGCTTGGCAACCCCTTTCAATGAAAGTGTTTCTCGCCAGTCACTGCTTAGGGCTACATCAAGAGAAAACATAACATAGAGACAGAATGTGAAACTACTTTACTGTGTGAAGTTTCAAGAAGCTAGCACTAACCGTGTTGGGTTTAGAGTTCCAAATACATCTATCAATATAGGAGAAAACAGTGTGAAACGCCAAAATTCAAACTGTTACTGGAAATGAACGCTTCAACATAGAAGAACAAAATTTGGGGAACCAAGTGGGCTTAGTGTACTGATCATTACCTGAAAGTATCATCCAGTTTGGGTGAAAAAATAATTGCTGAGATTTCTGGAGATTCTTAATTTTTGGAAGCTTGGCAACCCCTTTCAATGAAAGTGTTTCTCGCCACTCACTGCTTAGGGCTACATCAAGAGGAAACAAAACATAGAGATAGAACTTGAAACTACTTTATTGTGTCAAGTTTCAAGGAGCTAGCACAAACCGTGTTGGATTTAGAGTTCCATATACATCTATCAATATGGGAGAAAACAGTGTGAAACGCCAAAATTCAAACTGCTACTGGAAACGAACGCTTCAACATAGAAGAACGAAATTTGGGGAACCAATTGGGCTTTGTGTACTGATCATTACCTGAAAGTATCATCCAGTTTGGGTGAAAAAATATTTGCTGAGATTTCTGGAGATACTTAATTTTTGGAAGCTTGGCAACCCCTTTCAATGAAAGTGTTTCTCGCCAGTCACTGCTTAGGGCTACATCAAGAGGAAACATAACATAGAGAGAGAACGTGAAACTACTTTTCTGTGTCAAGTTTCAAGAAGCTAGCACGAACCGTGTTGGATTTAGAGTTCCAAATACATCTATCAATATAGGAGAAAACAGTGTGAAACGCCAAAATTCAAACTGTTACTGGAAACGAACGCTAAAACATAGAAGAACGAAATTTGGGGAACCAAGTGGGCTTAGTGTACTGATCATTACCTGAGAGTATCATCCAGTTTGGGTGAAAAAATATTTGCTGAGATTTCTGGAGACTCGTAATTTTTGGAAGCTTGGCAACCCCTTTCAATGAAAGTGTTTCTCGCCAGTCACTGCTTAGGGCTACATCAAGAGGAAACATAACATAGAGAGAGAACGTGAAACTACTTTATTGTGTGAAGTTTCACGAAGCTAGCACAAACCGTGTTGGATTTAGAGTTCCAAATACATCTATCAATATAGGAGAAAACAGTGTGAAACGCCAAAATTCAAACTGTTACTGGAAACGAACGCTTCAACATAGAAGAACGAAATTTGGGGAACCAAGTGGGCTTCGTGTACTGATCATTACCTGAAAGTATCATCCAGTTTGGGTGAAAAAATATTTGCTGAGATTTCTGGAGATACTTAATTTTTGGAAGCTTGGCAACCCCTTTCAATGAAAGTGTTTCTCGCCAGTCACTGCTTAGGGCTACATCAAGAGGAAACATAACATAGAGAGAGAACGTGAAACTACTTTACTGTGTGAAGTTTCAAGAAGCTAGCACTAACCGTGTTGGGTTTAGAGTTCCAAATACATCTATCAATATAGGAGAAAACAGTGTGAAACGCCAAAATTCAAACTGTTACTGGAAATGAACGCTTCAACATAGAAGAACAAAATTTGGGGAACCAAGTGGGCTTAGTGTACTGATCATTACCTGAAAGTATCATCCAGTTTGGGTGAAAAAATAATTGCTGAGATTTCTGGAGATTCTTAATTTTTGGAAGCTTGGCAACCCCTTTCAATGAAAGTGTTTCTCGCCACTCACTGCTTAGGGCTACATCAAGAGGAAAAAAAACATAGAGATAGAACTTGAAACTACTTTATTGTGTCAAGTTTCAAGGAGCTAGCACAAACCGTGTTGGATTTAGAGTTCCATATACATCTATCAATATGGGAGAAAACAGTGTGAAACGCCAAAATTCAAACTGTTACTGGAAACGAACGCTTCAACATAGAAGAACGAAATTTGGGGAACCAAGTGGGCTTCGTGTACTGATCATTACCTGAAAGTATCATCCAGTTTGGGTGAAAAAATATTTGCTGAGATTTCTGGAGATACTTAATTTTTGGAAGCTTGGCAACCCCTTTCAATGAAAGTGTTTCTCGCCAGTCACTGCTTAGGGCTACATCAAGAGGAAACATAACATAGAGAGAGAACGTGAAACTACTTTACTGTGTGAAGTTTCAAGAAGCTAGCACAAACCGTGTTGGATTTAGAGTTCCAAATACATCTATCAATATAGGAGAAAACAGTGTGAAATGCCAAAATTCAAACTGTTACTGGAAACGAACGCTTCAACATAGAAGAACGAAATTTGGGGAACCAAGTGGGCTTAGTGTACTGAACATTACCAGAAAGTATCATCCAGTTTGGGTGAAAAAATATTTGCTGAGATTTCTGGAGACTCGTAATTTTTGGAAGCTTGGCAACCCCTTTCAATGAAAGTGTTTCTCGCCAGTCACTGCTTAGGGCTACATCAAGAGGAAACATAACATAGAGAGAGAACGTGAAACTACTTTATTGTGTGAAGTTTCACGAAGCTAGCACAAACCGTGTTGGATTTAGAGTTCCAAATACATCTATCAATATAGGAGAAAACAGTGTGAAACGCCAAAATTCAAACTGTTACTGGAAACGAACGCTTCAACATAGAAGAACGAAATTTGGGGAACCAAGTGGGCTTCGTGTACTGATCATTACCTGAAAGTATCATCCAGTTTGGGTGAAAAAATATTTGCTGAGATTTCTGGAGATACTTAATTTTTGGAAGCTTGGCAACCCCTTTCAATGAAAGTGTTTCTCGCCAGTCACTGCTTAGGGCTACATCAAGAGGAAACATAACATAGAGAGAGAACGTGAAACTACTTTACTGTGTGAAGTTTCAAGAAGCTAGCACAAACCGTGTTGGATTTAGAGTTCCAAATACATCTATCAATATAGGGGAAAACAGTGTGAAACGCCAAAATTCAAACTGTTACTGGAAACGAACGCTTCAACATAGAAGAACGAAATTTGGGGAACCAACTGGGCTTAGTGTACTGATCATTACCTGAAAGTATCATCCAGTTTGGGTGAAAAAATATTTGCTGAGATTTCTGGAGACTCGTTATTTTTGGAAGCTTGGCAACCCCTTTCAATGAAAGTGTTTCTCGCCAGTCACTGCTTAGGGCTACATCAAGAGGAAACAAAACATAGAGATAGAACTTGAAACTACTTTATTGTGTCAAGTTTCAAGAAGCTAGCACAAACCGTGTTGGATTTAGAGTTCCAAATACATCTATCAATATAGGAGAAAACAGTGTGAAGCCAAAATTCAAACTGTTACTGGAAACGAACGCTTCAACATAGAAGAACGAAATTTGGGGAACCAAGTGGGCTTCGTGTACTGATAATTACCTGAAAGTATCATCCAGTTTGGGTGAAAAAATATTTGCTGAGATTTCTGGAGATACTTAATTTTTGGAAGCTTGGCAACCCCTTTCAATGTAAGTGTTTCTCGCCAGTCACTGCTTAGGGCTACATCAAGAGGAAACATAACATAGAGAGAGAACGTGAAACTACTTTACTGTGTGAAGTTTGAAGAAGCTAGCACAAACCGTGTTGGATTTAGAATTCCAAATACATATATCAATAGAGGGGAAAACAGTGTGAAACGCCAAAATTCAAACAGTTACTGGAAACGAACGCTTCAACATAGAAGAACGAAATTTGGGGAACCAAGTGGGCTTAGTGTACTGATCATTACCTGAAAGTATCATCCAGTTTGGGTGAAAAAATATTTGCTGAGATTTCTGGAGACTCGTAATTTTTGGAAGCTTGGCAACACCTTTCAATGAAAGTGTTTCTCGCCAGTCACTGCTTAGGGCTACATCAAGAGAAAACATAACATAGAGAGAGAACGTGAAACTACTTTACTGTGTGAAGTTTAAAGAAGCTAGCACAAACCGTGTTGGATTTAGAGTTCCAAATACATCTATCAATATAGGAGAAAACAGTGTGAAACGCCAAAATTCAAACTGTTACTGGAAACGAACGCTTCAACATAGAAGAACGAAATTTGGGGAACCATGTGGGCTTAGTGTACTGATCATTACCTGGAAGTATCATCCAGTTTGGGTGAAAAAATATTTGCTGAGATTTCTGGAGATTCTTAATTTTTGGAAGCTTGGCAACCCCTTTCAATGAAAGTGTTTCTCGCCACTCACTGCTTAGGGCTACATCAAGAGGAAAAGAAACATAGAGATAGAACTTGAAACTACTTTATTGTGTCAAGTTTCAAGGAGCTAGCACAAACCGTGTTGGATTTAGAGTTCCATATACATCTATCAATATAGGAGAAAACAGTGTGAAACGCCAAAATTCAAACTGTTACTGGAAACGAACGCTTCAACATAGAAGAACGAAATTTGGGGAACCAAGTGGGCTTAGTGTACTGATCATTACCTGAAAGTATCATCCAGTTTGGGTGAAAAAATATTTGCTGAGATTTCTGGAGATACTTAATTTTTGGAAGCTTGGCAACCCCTTTCAATGAAAGTGTTTCTCGCCAGTCACTGCTTAGGGCTACATCAAGAGGAAACATAACATAGAGAGAGAACGTGAAACTACTTTACTGTGTGAAGTTTCAAGAAGCTAGCACAAACCGTGTTGGATTTAGAGTTCCAAATACATCTATCAATATAGGAGAAAACAGTGTGAAACGCCAAAATTCAAACTGTTACTGGAAACGAACGCTTCAACATAGAAGAACGAAATTTGGGGAATCAAGTGGGCTTAGGGTACTGAACATTACCAGAAAGTATCATCCCCTTTGGGTGAAAAAATATTTGCTGAGATTTCTGGAGATTCTTAATTTTTGGAAGCTTGACAACCCCTTTCAATGAAAGTGTTTCTCGCCACTCACTGCTTAGGGCTACATCAAGAGGAAAAAAAAACATAGAGATAGAACTTGAAACTACTTTATTGTGTCAAGTTTCAAGGAGCTAGCACAAACAGTGTTGGATTTAGAGTTCCATATACATCTATCAATATGGGAGAAAACAGTGTGAAACGCCAAAATTCAAACTGTTACTGGAAACGAACGCTTCAACATAGAAGAACGAAATTTGGGGAACCAAGTGGGCTTCGTGTACTGATCATTACCTGAAAGTATCATCCAGTTTGGGTGAAAAAATATTTGCTGAGATTTCTGGAGATACTTAATTTTTGGAAGCTTGGCAACCCCTTTCAATGAAAGTGTTTCTCGCCAGTCACTGCTTAGGGCTACATCAAGAGGAAACATAACATAGAGAGAGAACGTGAAACTACTTTACTGTGTGAAGTTTCAAGAAGCTAGCACTAACCGTGTTGGGTTTAGAGTTCCAAATACATCTATCAATATAGGAGAAAACAGTGTGAAACGCCAAAATTCAAACTGTTACTGGAAATGAACGCTTCAACATAGAAGAACAAAATTTGGGGAACCAAGTGGGCTTAGTGTACTGATCATTACCTGAAAGTATCATCCAGTTTGGGTGAAAAAATAATTGCTGAGATTTCTGGAGATTCTTAATTTTTGGAAGCTTGGCAACCCCTTTCAATGAAAGTGTTTCTCGCCAGTCACTGCTTAGGGCTACATCAAGAGGAAACATAACATAGAGAGAGAACGTGAAACTACTTTATTGTGTGAAGTTTCACGAAGCTAGCACAAACCGTGTTGGATTTAGAGTTCCAAATACATCTATCAATATAGGAGAAAACAGTGTGAAACGCCAAAATTCAAACTGTTACTGGAAACGAACGCTTCAACATAGAAGAACGAAATTTGGGGAACCAAGTGGGCTTCGTGTACTGATCATTACCTGAAAGTATCATCCAGTTTGGGTGAAAAAATATTTGCTGAGATTTCTGGAGATACTTAATTTTTGGAAGCTTGGCAACCCCTTTCAATGAAAGTGTTTCTCGCCAGTCACTGCTTAGGGCTACATCAAGAGGAAACATAACATAGAGAGAGAACGTGAAACTACTTTACTGTGTGAAGTTTCAAGAAGCTAGCACAAACCGTGTTGGATTTAGAGTTCCAAATACATCTATCAATATAGGGGAAAACAGTGTGAAACGCCAAAATTCAAACTGTTACTGGAAACGAACGCTTCAACATAGAAGAACGAAATTTGGGGAACCAACTGCGCTTAGTGTACTGATCATTACCAGAAAGTATCATCCAGTTTGGGTGAAAAAATATTTGCTGAGATTTCTGGAGACTCGTTATTTTTGGAAGCTTGGCAACCCCTTTCAATGAAAGTGTTTCTCGCCAGTCACTGCTTAGGGCTACATCAAGAGGAAACAAAACATAGAGACAGAACTTGAAACTACTTTATTGTGTCAAGTTTCAAGAAGCTAGCACAAACCGTGTTGGATTTAGAGTTCCAAATACATCTATCAATATAGGAGAAAACAGTGTGAAGCCAAAATTCAAACTGTTACTGGAAACGAACGCTTCAACATAGAAGAACGAAATTTGGGGAACCAAGTGGGCTTCGTGTACTGATAATTACCTGAAAGTATCATCCAGTTTGGGTGAAAAAATATTTGCTGAGATTTCTGGAGATACTTAATTTTTGGAAGCTTGGCAACCCCTTTCAATGTAAGTGTTTCTCGCCAGTCACTGCTTAGGGCTACATCAAGAGGAAACATAACATAGAGAGAGAACGTGAAACTACTTTACTGTGTGAAGTTTGAAGAAGCTAGCACAAACCGTGTTGGATTTAGAATTCCAAATACATATATCAATAGAGGGGAAAACAGTGTGAAATGCCAAAATTCAAACAGTTACTGGAAACGAACGCTTCAACATAGAAGAACGAAATTTGGGGAACCAAGTGGGCTTAGTGTACTGATCATTACCTGAAAGTATCATCCAGTTTGGGTGAAAAAATATTTGCTGAGATTTCTGGAGACTCGTAATTTTTGGAAGCTTGGCAACACCTTTCAATGAAAGTGTTTCTCGCCAGTCACTGCTTAGGGCTACATCAAGAGAAAACATAACATAGAGAGAGAACGTGAAACTACTTTACTGTGTGAAGTTTAAAGAAGCTAGCACAAACCGTGTTGGATTTAGAGTTCCAAATACATCTATCAATATAGGAGAAAACAGTGTGAAACGCCAAAATTCAAACTGTTACTGGAAACGAACGCTTCAACATAGAAGAACGAAATTTGGGGAACCATGTGGGCTTAGTGTACTGATCATTACCTGAAAGTATCATCCAGTTTGGGTGAAAAAATATTTGCTGAGATTTCTGGAGATTCTTAATTTTTGGAAGCTTGGCAACCCCTTTCAATGAAAGTGTTTCTCGCCACTCACTGCTTAGGGCTACATCAAGAGGAAAAGAAACATAGAGATAGAACTTGAAACTACTTTATTGTGTCAAGTTTCAAGGAGCTAGCACAAACCGTGTTGGATTTAGAGTTCCATATACATCTATCAATATAGGAGAAAACAGTGTGAAACGCCAAAATTCAAACTGTTACTGGAAACGAACGCTTCAACATAGAAGAACGAAATTTGGGGAACCCAGTGGGCTTAGTGTACTGATCATTACCTGAAAGTATCATCCAGTTTGGGTGAAAAAATATTTGCTGAGATTTCTGGAGATACTTAATTTTTGGAAGCTTGGCAACCCCTTTCAATGAAAGTGTTTCTCGCCAGTCACTGCTTAGGGCTACATCAAGAGGAAACATAACATAGAGAGAGAACGTGAAACTACTTTACTGTGTGAAGTTTCAAGAAGCTAGCACAAACCGTGTTGGATTTAGAGTTCCAAATACATCTATCAATATAGGAGAAAACAGTGTGAAACGCCAAAATTCAAACTGTTACTGGAAACGAACGCTTCAACATAGAAGAACGAAATTTGGGGAATCAAGTGGGCTTAGTGTACTGAACATTACCAGAAAGTATCATCCCCTTTGGGTGAAAAAATATTTGCTGAGATTTCTGGAGATTCTTAATTTTTGGAAGCTTGACAACCCCTTTCAATGAAAGTGTTTCTCACCACTCACTGCTTAGGGCTACATCAAGAGGAAAAAAAAACATAGAGCTAGAACTTGAAACTACTTTATTGTGTCAAGTTTCAAGGAGCTAGCACAAACAGTGTTGGATTTAGAGTTCCATATACATCTATCAATATGGGAGAAAACAGTGTGAAACGCCAAAATTCAAACTGTTACTGGAAACGAACGCTTCAACATAGAAGAACGAAATTTGGGGAACCAAGTGGGCTTCGTGTACTGATCATTACCTGAAAGTATCATCCAGTTTGGGTGAAAAAATATTTGCTGAGATTTCTGGAGATACTTAATTTTTGGAAGCTTGGCAACCCCTTTCAATGAAAGTGTTTCTCGCCAGTCACTGCTTAGGGCTACATCAAGAGGAAACATAACATAGAGAGAGAACGTGAAACTACTTTACTGTGTGAAGTTTCAAGAAGCTAGCACAAACCGTGTTGGATTTAGAGTTCCAAATACATCTATCAATATAGGAGAAAACAGTGTGAAATGCCAAAATTCAAACTGTTACTGGAAACGAACGCTTCAACATAGAAGAACGAAATTTGGGGAACCAAGTGGGCTTAGTGTACTGAACATTACCAGAAAGTATCATCCAGTTTGGGTGAAAAAATATTTGCTGAGATTTCTGGAGACTCGTAATTTTTGGAAGCTTGGCAACCCCTTTCAATGAAAGTGTTTCTCGCCAGTCACTGCTTAGGGCTACATCAAGAGGAAACATAACATAGAGAGAGAACGTGAAACTACTTTATTGTGTGAAGTTTCACGAAGCTAGCACAAACCGTGTTGGATTTAGAGTTCCAAATACATCTATAAATATAGGAGAAAACAGTGTGAAACGCCAAAATTCAAACTGTTACTGGAAACGAACGCTTCAACATAGAAGAACGAAATTTGGGGAACCAAGTGGGCTTCGTGTACTGATCATTACCTGAAAGTATCATCCAGTTTGGGTGAAAAAATATTTGCTGAGATTTCTGGAGATACTTAATTTTTGGAAGCTTGGCAACCCCTTTCAATGAAAGTGTTTCTCGCCAGTCACTGCTTAGGGCTACATCAAGAGGAAACATAACATAGAGAGAGAACGTGAAACTACTTTACTGTGTGAAGTTTCAAGAAGCTAGCACAAACCGTGTTGGATTTAGAGTTCCAAATACATCTATCAATATAGGAGAAAACAGTGTGAAATGCCAAAATTCAAACTGTTACTGGAAACGAACGCTTCAACATAGAAGAACGAAATTTGGGGAACCAAGTGGGCTTAGTGTACTGAACATTACCAGAAAGTATCATCCAGTTTGGGTGAAAAAATATTTGCTGAGATTTCTGGAGACTCGTAATTTTTGGAAGCTTGGCAACCCCTTTCAATGAAAGTGTTTCTCGCCAGTCACTGCTTAGGGCTACATCAAGAGGAAACATAACATAGAGAGAGAACGTGAAACTACTTTATTGTGTGAAGTTTCACGAAGCTAGCACAAACCGTGTTGGATTTAGAGTTCCAAATACATCTATCAATATAGGAGAAAACAGTGTGAAACGCCAAAATTCAAACTGTTACTGGAAACGAACGCTTCAACATAGAAGAACGAAATTGGGGAACCAAGTGGGCTTCGTGTACTGATCATTACCTGAAAGTATCATCCAGTTTGGGTGAAAAAATATTTGCTGAGATTTCTGGAGACTCGTAATTTTTGGAAGCTTGGCAACCCCTTTCAATGAAAGTGTTTCTCGCCAGTCACTGCTTAGGGCTACATCAAGAGGAAACATAACATAGAGAGAGAACGTGAAACTACTTTACTGTGTGAAGTTTCAAGAAGCTAGCACAAACCGTGTTGGATTTAGAGTTCCAAATACATCTATCAATATAGGGGAAAACAGTGTGAAACGCCAAAATTCAAACTGTTACTGGAAACGAACGCTTCAACATAGAAGAACGAAATTTGGGGAACCAACTGGGCTTAGTGTACTGATCATTACCTGAAAGTATCATCCAGTTTGGGTGAAAAAATATTTGCTGAGATTTCTGGAGACTCGTTATTTTTGGAAGCTTGGCAACCCCTTTCAATGAAAGTGTTTCTCGCCAGTCACTGCTTAGGGCTACATCAAGAGGAAACAAAACATAGAGACAGAACTTGAAACTACTTTATTGTGTCAAGTTTCAAGAAGCTAGCACAAACCGTGTTGGATTTAGAGTTCCAAATACATCTATCAATATAGGAGAAAACAGTGTGAAGCCAAAATTCAAACTGTTACTGGAAACGAACGCTTCAACATAGAAGAACGAAATTTGGGGAACCAAGTGGGCTTCGTGTACTGATCATTACCTGAAAGTATCATCCAGTTTGGGTGAAAAAATATTTGCTGAGATTTATGGAGATACTTAATTTTTGGAAGCTTGGCAACCCCTTTCAATGTAAGTGTTTCTCGCCAGTCACTGCTTAGGGCTACATCAAGAGGAAACATAACATAGAGAGAGAACGTGAAACTACTTTACTGTGTGAAGTTTGAAGAAGCTAGCACAAACCGTGTTGGATTTAGAATTCCAAATACATATATCAATAGAGGGGAAAACAGTGTGAAACGCCAAAATTCAAACAGTTACTGGAAACGAACGCTTCAACATAGAAGAACGAAATTTGGGGAACCAAGTGGGCTTAGTGTACTGATCATTACCTGAAAGTATCATCCAGTTTGGGTGAAAAAATATTTGCTGAGATTTCTGGAGACTCGTAATTTTTGGAAGCTTGGCAACACCTTTCAATGAAAGTGTTTCTCGCCAGTCACTGCTTAGGGCTACATCAAGAGAAAACATAACATAGAGAGAGAACGTGAAACTACTTTACTGTGTGAAGTTTAAAGAAGCTAGCACAAACCGTGTTGGATTTAGAGTTCCAAATACATCTATCAATATAGGAGAAAACAGTGTGAAACGCCAAAATTCAAACTGTTACTGGAAACGAACGCTTCAACATAGAAGAACGAAATTTGGGGAACCATGTGGGCTTAGTGTACTGATCATTACCTGAAAGTATCATCCAGTTTGGGTGAAAAAATATTTGCTGAGATTTCTGGAGATTCTTAATTTTTGGAAGCTTGGCAACCCCTTTCAATGAAAGTGTTTCTCGCCACTCACTGCTTAGGGCTACATCAAGAGGAAAAGAAACATAGAGATAGAACTTGAAACTACTTTATTGTGTCAAGTTTCAAGGAGCTAGCACAAACCGTGTTGGATTTAGAGTTCCATATACATCTATCAATATAGGAGAAAACAGTGTGAAACGCCAAAATTCAAACTGTTACTGGAAACGAACGCTTCAACATAGAAGAACGAAATTTGGGGAACCAAGTGGGCTTAGTGTACTGATCATTACCTGAAAGTATCATCCAGTTTGGGTGAAAAAATATTTGCTGAGATTTCTGGAGATACTTAATTTTTGGAAGCTTGGCAACCCCTTTCAATGAAAGTGTTTCTCGCCACTCACTGCTTAGGGCTACATCAAGAGGAAACATAACATAGAGAGAGAACGTGAAACTACTTTACTGTGTGAAGTTTCAAGAAGCTAGCACAAACCGTGTTGGATTTAGAGTTCCAAATACATCTATCAATATAGGAGAAAACAGTGTGAAACGCCAAAATTCAAACTGTTACTGGAAACGAACGCTTCAACATAGATGAACGAAATTTGGGGAATCAAGTGGGCTTAGTGTACTGAACATTACCAGAAAGTATCATCCCCTTTGGGTGAAAAAATATTTGCTGAGATTTCTGGAGATTCTTAATTTTTGGAAGCTTGACAACCCCTTTCAATGAAAGTGTTTCTCGCCACTCACTGCTTAGGGCTACATCAAGAGGAAAAAAAAACATAGAGATAGAACTTGAAACTACTTTATTGTGTCAAGTTTCAAGGAGCTAGCACAAACAGTGTTGGATTTAGAGTTCCATATACATCTATCAATATGGGAGAAAACAGTGTGAAACGCCAAAATTCAAACTGTTACTGGAAACGAACGCTTCAACATAGAAGAACGAAATTTGGGGAACCAAGTGGGCTTCGTGTACTGATCATTACCTGAAAGTATCATCCAGTTTGGGTGAAAAAATATTTGCTGAGATTTCTGGAGATACTTAATTTTTGGAAGCTTGGCAACCCCTTTCAATGAAAGTGTTTCTCGCCAGTCACTGCTTAGGGCTACATCAAGAGGAAACATAACATAGAGAGAGAACGTGAAACTACTTTACTGTGTGAAGTTTCAAGAAGCTAGCACAAACCGTGTTGGATTTAGAGTTCCAAATACATCTATCAATATAGGAGAAAACAGTGTGAAATGCCAAAATTCAAACTGTTACTGGAAACGAACGCTTCAACATAGAAGAACGAAATTTGGGGAACCAAGTGGGCTTAGTGTACTGAACATTACCAGAAAGTATCATCCAGTTTGGGTGAAAAAATATTTGCTGAGATTTCTGGAGACTCGTAATTTTTGGAAGCTTGGCAACCCCTTTCAATGAAAGTGTTTCTCGCCAGTCACTGCTTAGGGCTACATCAAGAGGAAACATAACATAGAGAGAGAACGTGAAACTACTTTATTGTGTGAAGTTTCACGAAGCTAGCACAAACCGTGTTGGATTTAGAGTTCCAAATACATGTATAAATATAGGAGAAAACAGTGTGAAACGCCAAAATTCAAACTGTTACTGGAAACGAACGCTTCAACATAGAAGAACGAAATTTGGGGAACCAAGTGGGCTTCGTGTACTGATCATTACCTGAAAGTATCATCCAGTTTGGGTGAAAAAATATTTGCTGAGATTTCTGGAGATACTTAATTTTTGGAAGCTTGGCAACCCCTTTCAATGAAAGTGTTTCTCGCCAGTCACTGCTTAGGGCTACATCAAGAGGAAACATAACATAGAGAGAGAACGTGAAACTACTTTACTGTGTGAAGTTTCAAGAAGCTAGCATAAACCGTGTTGGATTTAGAGTTCCAAATACATCTATCAATATAGGGGAAAACAGTGTGAAACGCCAAAATTCAAACTGTTACTGGAAACGAACGCTTCAACATAGAAAAACGAAATTTGGGGAACCAACTGGGCTTAGTGTACTGATCATTACCTGAAATTATCTTCCAGTTTGGGTGAAAAAATATTTGCTGAGATTTCTGGAGACTCGTTATTTTTGGAAGCTTGGCAACCCCTTTCAATGAAAGTGTTTCTCGCCAGTCACTGCTTAGGGCTACATCAAGAGGAAACAAAACATAGAGACAGAACTTGAAACTACTTTATTGTGTCAAGTTTCAAGGAGCTAGCACAAACCGTGTTGGATTTAGAGTTCCAAATACATCTATCAATATAGGAGAAAACAGTGTGAAACGCCAAAATTCAAACTGTTACTGGAAACGAACGCTTCAACATAGAAGAACGAAATTTGGGGAACCAAGTGGGCTTCGTGTACTGATCATTACCTGAAAGTATCATCCAGTTTGGGTGAAAAAATATTTGCTGAGATTTCTGGAGACTCGTAATTTTTGGAAGCTTGGCAACCCCTTTCAATGTAAGTGTTTCTCGCCAGTCACTGCTTAGGGCTACATCAAGAGGAAACATAACATAGAGAGAGAACGTGAAACTACTTTACTGTGTGAAGTTTGAAGAAGCTAGCACAAACCGTGTTGGATTTAGAGTTCCAAATACATATATCAATAGAGGGGAAAACAGTGTGAAACGCCAAAATTCAAACAGTTACTGGAAACGAACGCTTCAACATAGAAGAACGAAATTTGGGGAACCAAGTGGGCTTAGTGTACTGATCATTACCTGAAAGTATCATCCAGTTTGGGTGAAAAAATATTTGCTGAGATTTCTGGAGACTCGTTATTTTTGGAAGCTTGGCAACCCCTTTCAATGAAAGTGTTTCTCGCCAGTCACTGCTTAGGGCTACATCAAGAGGCAACAAAACATAGAGAGAGAACGTGAAACTACTTTATTGTGTGAAGTTTCACGAAGCTAGCACAAACCGTGTTGGATTTAGAGTTCCAAATACATCTATCAATATAGGAGAAAACAGTGTGAAACGCCAAAATTCAAACTGTTACTGGAAACGAATGCTTCAACATAGAAGAACGAAATTTGGGGAACCAAGTGGTCTTAGTGTACTGAACATTACCAGAAAGTATCATCCAGTTTGGGTGAAAAAATATTTGCTGAGATTTCTGGAGACTCGTAATTCTTGGAAGCTTGGCAACCCCTTTCAATGAAAGTGTTTCTCGCCAGTCACTGCTTAGGGCTACATCAGGAGGAAACATAACATAGAGAGAGAACGTGAAACTACTTTACTGTGTGAAGTTTAAAGAAGCTAGCACAAACCGTGTTGGATTTAGAGTTCCAAATACATCTATCAATATAGGAGAAAACAGTGTGAAACGCCAAAATTCAAACTGTTACTGGAAACGAACGCTTCAACATAGAAGAACGAAATTTGGGGAACCATGTGGGCTTAGTGTACTGATCATTACCTGAAAGTATCATCCAGTTTGGGTGAAAAAATATTTGCTGAGATTTCTGGAGATTCTTAATTTTTGGAAGCTTGGCAACCCCTTTCAATGAAAGTGTTTCTCGCCACTCACTGCTTAGGGCTACATCAAGAGGAAAAGAAACATAGAGATAGAACTTGAAACTACTTTATTGTGTCAAGTTTCAAGGAGCTAGCACAAACCGTGTTGGATTTAGAGTTCCATATACATCTATCAATATAGGAGAAAACAGTGTGAAACGCCAAAATTCAAACTGTTACTGGAAACGAACGCTTCAACATAGAAGAACGAAATTTGGGGAACCAAGTGGGCTTAGTGTACTGATCATTACCTGAAAGTATCATCCAGTTTGGGTGAAAAAATATTTGCTGAGATTTCTGGAGATACTTAATTTTTGGAAGCTTGGCAACCCCTTTCAATGAAAGTGTTTCTCGCCACTCACTGCTTAGGGCTACATCAAGAGGAAACATAACATAGAGAGAGAACGTGAAACTACTTTACTGTGTGAAGTTTCAAGAAGCTAGCACAAACCGTGTTGGATTTAGAGTTCCAAATACATCTATCAATATAGGAGAAAACAGTGTGAAACGCCAAAATTCAAACTGTTACTGGAAACGAACGCTTCAACATAGATGAACGAAATTTGGGGAATCAAGTGGGCTTAGTGTACTGAACATTACCAGAAAGTATCATCCCCTTTGGGTGAAAAAATATTTGCTGAGATTTCTGGAGATTCTTAATTTTTGGAAGCTTGACAACCCCTTTCAATGAAAGTGTTTCTCGCCACTCACTGCTTAGGGCTACATCAAGAGGAAAAAAAAACATAGAGATAGAACTTGAAACTACTTTATTGTGTCAAGTTTCAAGGAGCTAGCACAAACAGTGTTGGATTTAGAGTTCCATATACATCTATCAATATGGGAGAAAACAGTGTGAAACGCCAAAATTCAAACTGTTACTGGAAACGAACGCTTCAACATAGAAGAACGAAATTTGGGGAACCAAGTGGGCTTCGTGTACTGATCATTACCTGAAAGTATCATCCAGTTTGGGTGAAAAAATATTTGCTGAGATTTCTGGAGATACTTAATTTTTGGAAGCTTGGCAACCCCTTTCAATGAAAGTGTTTCTCGCCAGTCACTGCTTAGGGCTACATCAAGAGGAAACATAACATAGAGAGAGAACGTGAAACTACTTTACTGTGTGAAGTTTCAAGAAGCTAGCACAAACCGTGTTGGATTTAGAGTTCCAAATACATCTATCAATATAGGAGAAAACAGTGTGAAATGCCAAAATTCAAACTGTTACTGGAAACGAACGCTTCAACATAGAAGAACGAAATTTGGGGAACCAAGTGGGCTTAGTGTACTGAACATTACCAGAAAGTATCATCCAGTTTGGGTGAAAAAATATTTGCTGAGATTTCTGGAGACTCGTAATTTTTGGAAGCTTGGCAACCCCTTTCAATGAAAGTGTTTCTCGCCAGTCACTGCTTAGGGCTACATCAAGAGGAAACATAACATAGAGAGAGAACGTGAAACTACTTTATTGTGTGAAGTTTCACGAAGCTAGCACAAACCGTGTTGGATTTAGAGTTCCAAATACATCTATCAATATAGGAGAAAACAGTGTGAAACGCCAAAATTCAAACTGTTACTGGAAACGAACGCTTCAACATAGAAGAACGAAATTTGGGGAACCAAGTGGGCTTCGTGTACTGATCATTACCTGAAAGTATCATCCAGTTTGGGTGAAAAAATATTTGCTGAGATTTCTGGAGACTCGTAATTTTTGGAAGCTTGGCAACCCCTTTCAATGAAAGTGTTTCTCGCCAGTCACTGCTTAGGGCTACATCAAGAGGAAACATAACATAGAGAGAGAACGTGAAACTACTTTACTGTGTGAAGTTTCAAGAAGCTAGCACAAACCGTGTTGGATTTAGAGTTCCAAATACATCTATCAATATAGGGGAAAACAGTGTGAAACGCCAAAATTCAAACTGTTACTGGAAACGAACGCTTCAACATAGAAGAACGAAATTTGGGGAACCAACTGGGCTTAGTGTACTGATCATTACCTGAAAGTATCATCCAGTTTGGGTGAAAAAATATTTGCTGAGATTTCTGGAGACTCGTTATTTTTGGAAGCTTGGCAACCCCTTTCAATGAAAGTGTTTCTCGCCAGTCACTGCTTAGGGCTACATCAAGAGGAAACAAAACATAGAGACAGAACTTGAAACTACTTTATTGTGTCAAGTTTCAAGAAGCTAGCACAAACCGTGTTGGATTTAGAGTTCCAAATACATCTATCAATATAGGAGAAAACAGTGTGAAGCCAAAATTCAAACTGTTACTGGAAACGAACGCTTCAACATAGAAGAACGAAATTTGGGGAACCAAGTGGGCTTCGTGTACTGATCATTACCTGAAAGTATCATCCAGTTTGGGTGAAAAAATATTTGCTGAGATTTATGGAGATACTTAATTTTTGGAAGCTTGGCAACCCCTTTCAATGTAAGTGTTTCTCGCCAGTCACTGCTTAGGGCTACATCAAGAGGAAACATAACATAGAGAGAGAACGTGAAACTACTTTACTGTGTGAAGTTTGAAGAAGCTAGCACAAACCGTGTTGGATTTAGAATTCCAAATACATATATCAATAGAGGGGAAAACAGTGTGAAACGCCAAAATTCAAACAGTTACTGGAAACGAACGCTTCAACATAGAAGAACGAAATTTGGGGAACCAAGTGGGCTTAGTGTACTGATCATTACCTGAAAGTATCATCCAGTTTGGGTGAAAAAATATTTGCTGAGATTTCTGGAGACTCGTAATTTTTGGAAGCTTGGCAACACCTTTCAATGAAAGTGTTTCTCGCCAGTCACTGCTTAGGGCTACATCAAGAGAAAACATAACATAGAGAGAGAACGTGAAACTACTTTACTGTGTGAAGTTTAAAGAAGCTAGCACAAACCGTGTTGGATTTAGAGTTCCAAATACATCTATCAATATAGGAGAAAACAGTGTGAAACGCCAAAATTCAAACTGTTACTGGAAACGAACGCTTCAACATAGAAGAACGAAATTTGGGGAACCATGTGGGCTTAGTGTACTGATCATTACCTGAAAGTATCATCCAGTTTGGGTGAAAAAATATTTGCTGAGATTTCTGGAGATTCTTAATTTTTGGAAGCTTGGCAACCCCTTTCAATGAAAGTGTTTCTCGCCACTCACTGCTTAGGGCTACATCAAGAGGAAAAGAAACATAGAGATAGAACTTGAAACTACTTTATTGTGTCAAGTTTCAAGGAGGTAGCACAAACCGTGTTGGATTTAGAGTTCCATATACATCTATCAATATAGGAGAAAACAGTGTGAAACGCCAAAATTCAAACTGTTACTGGAAACGAACGCTTCAACATAGAAGAACGAAATTTGGGGAACCAAGTGGGCTTAGTGTACTGATCATTACCTGAAAGTATCATCCAGTTTGGGTGAAAAAATATTTGCTGAGATTTCTGGAGATACTTAATTTTTGGAAGCTTGGCAACCCCTTTCAATGAAAGTGTTTCTCGCCACTCACTGCTTAGGGCTACATCAAGAGGAAACATAACATAGAGAGAGAACGTGAAACTACTTTACTGTGTGAAGTTTCAAGAAGCTAGCACAAACCGTGTTGGATTTAGAGTTCCAAATACATCTATCAATATAGGAGAAAACAGTGTGAAACGCCAAAATTCAAACTGTTACTGGAAACGAACGCTTCAACATAGATGAACGAAATTTGGGGAATCAAGTGGGCTTAGTGTACTGAACATTACCAGAAAGTATCATCCCCTTTGGGTGAAAAAATATTTGCTGAGATTTCTGGAGATTCTTAATTTTTGGAAGCTTGACAACCCCTTTCAATGAAAGTGTTTCTCGCCACTCACTGCTTAGGGCTACATCAAGAGGAAAAAAAAACATAGAGATAGAACTTGAAACTACTTTATTGTGTCAAGTTTCAAGGAGCTAGCACAAACAGTGTTGGATTTAGAGTTCCATATACATCTATCAATATGGGAGAAAACAGTGTGAAACGCCAAAATTCAAACTGTTACTGGAAACGAACGCTTCAACATAGAAGAACGAAATTTGGGGAACCAAGTGGGCTTCGTGTACTGATCATTACCTGAAAGTATCATCCAGTTTGGGTGAAAAAATATTTGCTGAGATTTCTGGAGATACTTAATTTTTGGAAGCTTGACAACCCCTTTCAATGAAAGTGTTTCTCGCCAGTCACTGCTTAGGGCTACATCAAGAGGAAACATAACATAGAGAGAGAACGTGAAACTACTTTACTGTGTGAAGTTTCAAGAAGCTAGCACAAACCGTGTTGGATTTAGAGTTCCAAATACATCTATCAATATAGGAGAAAACAGTGTGAAATGCCAAAATTCAAACTGTTACTGGAAACGAACGCTTCAACATAGAAGAACGAAATTTGGGGAACCAAGTGGGCTTAGTGTACTGAACATTACCAGAAAGTATCATCCAGTTTGGGTGAAAAAATATTTGCTGAGATTTCTGGAGACTCGTAATTTTTGGAAGCTTGGCAACCCCTTTCAATGAAAGTGTTTCTCGCCAGTCACTGCTTAGGGCTACATCAAGAGGAAACATAACATAGAGAGAGAACGTGAAACTACTTTATTGTGTGAAGTTTCACGAAGCTAGCACAAACCGTGTTGGATTTAGAGTTCCAAATACATGTATAAATATAGGAGAAAACAGTGTGAAACGCCAAAATTCAAACTGTTACTGGAAACGAACGCTTCAACATAGAAGAACGAAATTTGGGGAACCAAGTGGGCTTCGTGTACTGATCATTACCTGAAAGTATCATCCAGTTTGGGTGAAAAAATATTTGCTGAGATTTCTGGAGATACTTAATTTTTGGAAGCTTGGCAACCCCTTTCAATGAAAGTGTTTCTCGCCAGTCACTGCTTAGGGCTACATCAAGAGGAAACATAACATAGAGAGAGAACGTGAAACTACTTTACTGTGTGAAGTTTCAAGAAGCTAGCATAAACCGTGTTGGATTTAGAGTTCCAAATACATCTATCAATATAGGGGAAAACAGTGTGAAACGCCAAAATTCAAACTGTTACTGGAAACGAACGCTTCAACATAGAAAAACGAAATTTGGGGAACCAACTGGGCTTAGTGTACTGATCATTACCTGAAATTATCTTCCAGTTTGGGTGAAAAAATATTTGCTGAGATTTCTGGAGACTCGTTATTTTTGGAAGCTTGGCAACCCCTTTCAATGAAAGTGTTTCTCGCCAGTCACTGCTTAGGGCTACATCAAGAGGAAACAAAACATAGAGACAGAACTTGAAACTACTTTATTGTGTCAAGTTTCAAGGAGCTAGCACAAACCGTGTTGGATTTAGAGTTCCAAATACATCTATCAATATAGGAGAAAACAGTGTGAAACGCCAAAATTCAAACTGTTACTGGAAACGAACGCTTCAACATAGAAGAACGAAATTTGGGGAACCAAGTGGGCTTCGTGTACTGATCATTACCTGAAAGTATCATCCAGTTTGGGTGAAAAAATATTTGCTGAGATTTCTGGAGACTCGTAATTTTTGGAAGCTTGGCAACCCCTTTCAATGTAAGTGTTTCTCGCCAGTCACTGCTTAGGGCTACATCAAGAGGAAACATAACATAGAGAGAGAACGTGAAACTACTTTACTGTGTGAAGTTTGAAGAAGCTAGCACAAACCGTGTTGGATTTAGAGTTCCAAATACATATATCAATAGAGGGGAAAACAGTGTGAAACGCCAAAATTCAAACAGTTACTGGAAACGAACGCTTCAACATAGAAGAACGAAATTTGGGGAACCAAGTGGGCTTAGTGTACTGATCATTACCTGAAAGTATCATCCAGTTTGGGTGAAAAAATATTTGCTGAGATTTCTGGAGACTCGTTATTTTTGGAAGCTTGGCAACCCCTTTCAATGAAAGTGTTTCTCGCCAGTCACTGCTTAGGGCTACATCAAGAGGCAACAAAACATAGAGAGAGAACGTGAAACTACTTTATTGTGTGAAGTTTCACGAAGCTAGCACAAACCGTGTTGGATTTAGAGTTCCAAATACATCTATCAATATAGGAGAAAACAGTGTGAAACGCCAAAATTCAAACTGTTACTGGAAACGAATGCTTCAACATAGAAGAACGAAATTTGGGGAACCAAGTGGTCTTAGTGTACTGAACATTACCAGAAAGTATCATCCAGTTTGGGTGAAAAAATATTTGCTGAGATTTCTGGAGACTCGTAATTCTTGGAAGCTTGGCAACCCCTTTCAATGAAAGTGTTTCTCGCCAGTCACTGCTTAGGGCTACATCAGGAGGAAACATAACATAGAGAGAGAACGTGAAACTACTTTACTGTGTGAAGTTTCAAGAAGCTAGCACAAACCGTGTTGGATTTAGAGTTCCAAATACATCTATCAATATAGGAGAAAACAGTGTGAAACGCCAAAATTCAAACTGTTACTGGAAACGAACGCTTCAACATAGAAGAACGAAATTTGGGGAACCAAGTTGGCTTAGTGTACTGATCATTACCTGAAAGGATCATAAAGTTTGGGTGAAAAAATATTTGCTGAGATTTCTGGAGACTCGTAATTCTTGGAAGCTTGGCAACCCCTTTCAATGAAAGTGTTTCTCGCCAGTCACTGCTTAGGGCTACATCAAGAGGAAACATAACATAGAGAGAGAACGTGAAACTACTTTACTGTGTGAAGTTTCAAGAAGCTAGCACAAACCGTGTTGGATTTAGAGTTCCAAATACATCTATCAATATAGGGGAAAACAGTGTGAAACGCCAAAATTCAAACTGTTACTGGAAACGAACGCTTCAACATAGAAGAACGAAATTTGGGGAACCAAGTGGGCTTAGTGTACTGATCATTACCTGAAAGTATCATCCAGTTTGGGTGAAAAAATATTTGCTGAGATTACTGGAGACTCGTTATTTTTGGAAGCTTGGCAACCCCTTTCAATGAAAGTGTTTCTCGCCAGTCACTGCTTAGGGCTACATCAAGAGGAAACAAAACATAGAGACAGAACTTGAAACTACTTTATTGTGTCAAGTTTCAAGGAGCTAGCACAAACCGTGTTGGATTTAGAGTTCCAAATACATCTATCAATATAGGAGAAAACAGTGTGAAACGCCAAAATTCAAACTGTTACTGGAAACGAACGCTTCAACATAGAAGAATGAAATTTGGGGAACCAAGTGGGCTTCGTGTACTGATCATTACCTGAAAGTATCATCCAGTTTGGGTGAAAAAATATTTGCTGAGATTTCTGGAGATACTTAATTTTTGGAAGCTTGGCAACCCCTTTCAATGTAAGTGTTTCTCGCCAGTCACTGCTTAGGGCTACATCAAGAGGAAACATAACATAGAGAGAGAACATGAAACTACTTTACTGTGTGAAGTTTGAAGAAGCTAGCACAAACCGTGTTGGATTTAGAGTTCCAAATACATATATCAATAGAGGGGAAAACGTGTGAAACGCCAAAATTCAAACAGTTACTGGAAACGAACGCTTCAACATAGAAGAACGAAATTTGGGGAACCAAGTGGGCTTAGTGTACTGATCATTACCTGAAAGTATCATCCAGTTTGGGTGAAAAAATATTTGCTGAGATTTCTGGAGACTCGTTATTTTTGGAAGCTTGGCAACCCCTTTCAATGAAAGTGTTTCTCGCCAGTCACTGCTTAGGGCTACATCAAGAGGAAACTAAACATAGAGAGAGAACGTGAAACTACTTTATTGTGTGAAGTTTCACGAAGCTAGCACAAACCGTGTTGGATTTAGAGTTCCAAATACATCTATCAATATAGGAGAAAACAGTGTGAAACGCCAAAATTCAAACTGTTACTGGAAACGAATGCTTCAACATAGAAGAACGAAATTTGGGGAACCAAGTGGGCTTAGTGTACTGAACATTACCAGAAAGTATCATCCAGTTTGGGTGAAAAAATATTTGCTGAGATTTCTGGAGACTCGTAATTCTTGGAAGCTTGGCAACCCCTTTCAATGAAAGTGGTTCTCGCCAGTCACTGCTTAGGGCTACATCAGGAGGAAACATAACATAGAGAGAGAACGTGAAACTACTTTACTGTGTGAAGTTTCAAGAAGCTAGCACAAACCGTGTTGGATTTAGAGTTCCAAATACATCTATCAATATAGGAGAAAACAGTGTGAAACGCCAAAATTCAAACTGTTACTGGAAACGAACGCTTCAACATAGAAGAACGAAATTTGGGGAACCAAGTTGGCTTAGTGTACTGATCATTACATGAAAGGATCATAAAGTTTGGGTGAAAAAATATTTGCTGAGATTTCTGGAGACTCGTAATTTTTGGAAGCTTGGCAACACCTTTCAATGAAAGTGTTTCTCGCCAGTCACTGCTTAGTGCTACATCAAGAGAAAACATAACATAGAGACAGAACGTGAAACTACTTTACTGTGTGAAGTTTCAAGAAGCTAGCACAAACCGTGTTGGATTTAGAGTTCCAAATACATCTATCAATATAGGAGAAAACAGTGTGAAACGCCAAAATTCAAACTGTTACTGGAAACGAACGCTTCAACATAGAAGAACGAAATTTGGGGAACCATGTGGGCTTAGTGTACTGATCATTACCTGAAAGTATCATCCAGTTTGGGTGAAAAAATATTTGCTGAGATTTCTGGAGATTCTTAATTTTTGGAAGCTTGGCAACCCCTTTCAATGAAAGTGTTTCTCGCCACTCACTGCTTAGGGCTACATCAAGAGGAAAAGAAACATAGAGATAGAACTTGAAACTACTTTATTGTGTCAAGATTCAAGGAGCTAGCACAAACCGTGTTGGATTTAGAGTTCCATATACATCTATCAATATAGGAGAAAACAGTGTGAAACGCCAAAATTCAAACTGTTACTGGAAACGAACGCTTCAACATAGAAGAACGAAATTTGGGGAACCAAGTGGGCTTAGTGTACTGATCATTACCTGAAAGTATCATCCAGTTTGGGTGAAAAAATATTTGCTGAGATTTCTGGAGATACTTAATTTTTGGAAGCTTGGCAACCCCTTTCAATGAAAGTGTTTCTCGCCAGTCACTGCTTAGGGCTACATCAAGAGGAAACATAACATAGAGAGAGAACGTGAAACTACTTTATTGTGTGAAGTTTCACGAAGCTAGCACAAACCGTGTTGGATTTAGAGTTCCAAATACATCTATCAATATAGGAGAAAACAGTGTGAAACGCCAAAATTCAAACTGTTACTGGAAACGAACGCTTCAACATAGAAGAACGAAATTTGGGGAACCATGTGGGCTTAGTGTACTGATCATTACCTGAAAGTATCATCCAGTTTGGGTGAAAAAATATTTGCTGAGATTTCTGGAGATTCTTAATTTTTGGAAGCTTGGCAACCCCTTTCAATGAAAGTGTTTCTCGCCACTCACTGCTTAGGGCTACATCAAGAGGAAAAGAAACATAGAGATAGAACTTGAAACTACTTTATTGTGTCAAGTTTCAAGGAGCTAGCACAAACCGTGTTGGATTTAGAGTTCCATATACATCTATCAATATAGGAGAAAACAGTGTGAAACGCCAAAATTCAAACTGTTACTGGAAACGAACGCTTCAACATAGAAGAACGAAATTTGGGGAACCAAGTGGGCTTAGTGTACTGATCATTACCTGAAAGTATCATCCAGTTTGGGTGAAAAAATATTTGCTGAGATTTCTGGAGATACTTAATTTTTGGAAGCTTGGCAACCCCTTTCAATGAAAGTGTTTCTCGCCAGTCACTGCTTAGGGCTACATCAAGAGGAAACATAACATAGAGAGAGAACGTGAAACTACTTTACTGTGTGAAGTTTCAAGAAGCTAGCACAAACCGTGTTGGATTTAGAGTTCCAAATACATCTATCAATATAGGAGAAAACAGTGTGAAACGCCAAAATTCAAACTGTTACTGGAAACGAACGCTTCAACATAGAAGAAAGAAATTTGGGGAACCAAGTGGGCTTAGTGTACTGATCATTACCTGAAAGTATCATCCAGTTTGGGTGAAAAAATATTTGCTGAGATTTCTGGAGACTCGTAATTTTTGGAAGCTTGGCAACCCCTTTCAATGAAAGTGTTTCTCGCCAATCACTGCTTAGGGCTACATCAAGAGGAAACATAACATAGAGAGAGAACGTGAAACTACTTTATTGTGTGAAGTTTCACGAAGCTAGCACAAACCGTGTTGGATTTAGAGTTCCAAATACATCTATCAATATAGGAGAAAACAGTGTGAAACGCCAAAATTCAAACTGTTACTGGAAACGAACGCTTCAACATAGAAGAACGAAATTTGGGGAATCAAGTGGGCTTAGTGTACTGAACATTACCAGAAAGTATCATCCCCTTTGGGTGAAAAAATATTTGCTGAGATTTCTGGAGACTCGTAATTTTTGGAAGCTTGGCAACCCCTTTCAATGAAAGTGTTTCTCGCCAGTCACTGCTTAGGGCTACATCAAGAGAAAACATAACATAGAGACAGAATGTGAAACTACTTTACTGTGTGAAGTTTCAAGAAGCTAGCACTAACCGTGTTGGGTTTAGAGTTCCAAATACATCTATCAATATAGGAGAAAACAGTGTGAAACGCCAAAATTCAAACTGTTACTGGAAATGAACGCTTCAACATAGAAGAACGAAATTTGGGGAACCAAGTGGGCTTAGTGTACTGATCATTACCTGAAAGTATCATCCAGTTTGGGTGAAAAAATATTTGCTGAGATTTCTGGAGACTCGTAATTTTTGGAAGCTTGGCAACCCCTTTCAATGAAAGTGTTTCTCGCCAGTCACTGCTTAGGGCTACATCAAGAGGAAACATAACATAGAGAGAGAACGTGAAACTACTTTATTGTGTGAAGTTTCACGAAGCTAGCACAAACCGTGTTGGATTTAGAGTTCCAAATACATCTATCAATATAGGAGAAAACAGTGTGAAACGCCAAAATTCAAACTGTTACTGGAAACGAACGCTTCAACATAGAAGAACGAAATTTGGGGAACCAAGTGGGCTTCGTGTACTGAACATTACCAGAAAGTATCATCCCCTTTGGGTGAAAAAATATTTGCTGAGATTTCTGGAGACTCGTAATTTTTGGAAGCTTGGCAACCCCTTTCAATGAAAGTGTTTCTCGCCAGTCACTGCTTAGGGCTACATCAAGAGAAAACATAACATAGAGACAGAATGTGAAACTACTTTACTGTGTGAAGTTTCAAGAAGCTAGCACTAACCGTGTTGGGTTTAGAGTTCCAAATACATCTATCAATATAGGAGAAAACAGTGTGAAACGCCAAAATTCAAACTGTTACTGGAAATGAACGCTTCAACATAGAAGAACAAAATTTGGGGAACCAAGTGGGCTTAGTGTACTGATCATTACCTGAAAGTATCATCCAGTTTGGGTGAAAAAATAATTGCTGAGATTTCTGGAGATTCTTAATTTTTGGAAGCTTGGCAACCCCTTTCAATGAAAGTGTTTCTAGCCACTCACTGCTTAGGGCTACATCAAGAGGAAAAAAAAACATAGAGATAGAACTTGAAACTACTTTATTGTGTCAAGTTTCAAGGAGCTAGCACAAACCGTGTTGGATTTAGAGTTCCATATACATCTATCAATATAGGAGAAAACAGTGTGAAACGCCAAAATTCAAACTGCTACTGGAAACGAACGCTTCAACATAGAAGAACGAAATTTGGGGAACCAATTGGGCTTTGTGTACTGATCATTACCTGAAAGTATCATCCAGTTTGGGTGAAAAAATATTTGCTGAGATTTCTGGAGATACTTAATTTTTGGAAGCTTGGCAACCCCTTTCAATGAAAGTGTTTCTCGCCAGTCACTGCTTAGGGCTACATCAAGAGGAAACATAACATAGAGAGAGAACGTGAAACTACTTTACTGTGTGAAGTTTCTAGAAGCTAGCACAAACCGTGTTGGATTTAGAGTTCCAAATACATCTATCAATATAGGAGAAAACAGTGTGAAATGCCAAAATTCAAACTGTTACTGGAAACGAACGCTTCAACATAGAAGAACGAAATTTGGGGAACCAAGTGGGCTTTGTGTACTGATCATTACCTGAAAGTATCATGCAGTTTGGGTGAAAAAATATTTGCTGAGATTACTGGAGATTCGTAATTTTTGGAAGCTTGGCAACCCCTTTCCATGAAAGTGTTTCTCGCCAGTCACTGCTTAGGGCTACATCAAGAGGAAATAAAACATAGAGATAGAACGTGAAACTACTTTACTGTGTCAAGTTTCAAGAAGCTAGCACAAACCGTCTTGGATTTAGAGTTCCAAATAAATCTATCAATATAGGAGAAAACAGAGTGAAACCTAAAAATTCAAACTGTTACTGGAAATGAACGCTTCAACATAGAAGAACGAAATTTGGGGAACCAAGTCACCTTAGTGTACTGATCATTACCTGAAAGTATCATCAGGTTTGGGTGAAAAAATATTTGCTGAGATTACTGGAGATTCGTAATTTTTGGAAGCTTGGCAACCCCTTTCCATGAAAGTGTTTCTCGCCAGTCACTGCTTAGGGCTACATCAAGAGGAAATAAAACATAGAGATAGAACGTGAAACTACTTTACTGTGTCAAGTTTCAAGAAGCTAGCACAAACCGTGTTGGATTTAGAGTTCCAAATACATTTATCAATATAGGAGAAAACAGAGTGAAACCTAAAAATTCAAACTGTTACTGGAAATGAACGCTTCAACATAGAAGAACGAAATTTGGGGAACCAAGTCGCCTTCGTGTACTGATCATTACCTGAAAGTATCATCTAGTTTGGGTGAAAAAATATTTGCTGAGATTTCTGGAGATTCGTAATTTTTGGAAGCTTGGCAACCCCTTTCCATGAAAGTGTTTCTCGCCAGTCACTGCTTAGGGCTACATCAAGAGGAAATAAAACATAGAGATAGAACGTGAAACTACTTTACTGTGTCAAGTTTCAAGAAGCTAGCACAAACCGTGTTGGATTTAGAGTTCCAAATACATTTATCAATATAGGAGAAAACAGAGTGAAACCTAAAAATTCAAACTGTTACTGGAAATGAACGCTTCAACATAGAAGAACGAAATTTGGGGAACCAAGTCGCCTTCGTGTACTGATCATTACCTGAAAGTATCATGCAGTTTGGGTGAAAAAATATTTGCTGAGATTTCTGGAGTTTCGTAATTTTTGGAAGCTTGGCAACCCCTTTCAATGAAAGTGTTTCTCGCCACTCACTGCTTAGGGCTACATCAAGAGGAAAAGAAACATAGAGATAGAACTTGAAACTACTTTATTGTGTCAAGTTTCAAGGAGCTAGCACAAACCGTGTTGGATTTAGAGTTCCATATACATCTATCAATATAGGAGAAAACAGTGTGAAACGCCAAAATTCAAACTGTTACTGGAAACGAACGCTTCAACATAGAAGAACGAAATTTGGGGAACCAAGTGGGCTTAGTGTACTGATCATTACCTGAAAGTATCATCCAGTTTGGGTGAAAAAATATTTGCTGAGATTTCTGGAGATACTTAATTTTTGGAAGCTTGGCAACCCCTTTCAATGAAAGTGTTTCTCGCCAGTCACTGCTTAGGGCTACATCAAGAGGAAACATAACATAGAGAGAGAACGTGAAACTACTTTACTGTGTGAAGTTTCAAGAAGCTAGCACAAACCGTGTTGGATTTAGAGTTCCAAATACATCTATCAATATAGGAGAAAACAGTGTGAAACGCCAAAATTCAAACTGTTACTGGAAACGAACGCTTCAACATAGAAGAAAGAAATTTGGGGAACCAAGTGGGCTTAGTGTACTGATCATTACCTGAAAGT